>NC_089590.1:86457901-86703637 GCF_019320115.1 Miscanthus floridulus
TCTAGAAGCTCATCATCACATCTTTCTGCACATGCCTGATCGGAATGAGCAAGATCACTGAACTCATGAACTCTTGGATCATGGCGGCCGGGAAAGATAAGCCTCAACATCTCAATATCACTCTCTGTCAGCTTGGCCTTGCACGGTTCAAGTCTGGGTGGGGGCGGGCAGCGAGAGGATGTGAGAGCGCAGGCGTAGGCACATGGAATTGATGGGGGTTGGCTTCTCGCAAGTAGGCGGGCTATCGCGGCTTGACGGCGGCAGCAAAGAAGAGGACAGGGGAGGGGCGGGAGACAGAGACGCAATCAAGGCTCGGCCTGTGCTTGCTTGGCAGGACACGGTTGACGCGACCGGAGCGACCACGGCCGGCACTAGCCGACGACACGCGCTCGAGGTCAGCGTGGCCCATGTGCCGTAGTGCCATAAATGGCATGGTGACGGCGGTTCGGCCTCGAGCATGTAGCGTCCAGGCGGGCCAGTGGCGTAGCATAGCGATACGACGGCAGCGGTGCTGTCGTGGCGCGGCACGGAGGGCAACAGCAACGTGCGACAATGGCAGCAGGCGTGGGTAGCGCGATGTGGCAAGTCGGGCAGCCACGGCTCGCGCGGCGGTAGCCCGAGTCTACCAGTGATGCGGCCAGAGCGCGGGCAGCTCCGGCCGACTAGCCCGCGGCCACGTGCACGCTTGCGCGCACCGAGCGCCACGACGTCGAGGCCGCTCGGCATGGTGATCGCGTCTAGCCGAGAAAAACAACCCGAGAACACACTGTGCATGGATTTTAAAGCGTTCGAAACAACTACACAGTTGATCCAATCCCCAAACCACCTTCACTACTCTAAAGAGGGCACCTTAGGCTATCAACAGAGCTAAAGAACGACACCACTCCTAAACTCAATTTTTATAGAATAAATTACCAAATATAGCTTTGTCAATCTGTTTTCAAACTTAAGAAATTGACTAAGTCTTGAGTTGGATTTGCTTCAAATTCGATTTCCAAGCTATTAAAAATGTTAGCTAGCGTTATTATCTTGTTAAAATAAAAGTTACACTATCTTCTACAAAAATGTATACTTCAAACTTTATTAAGGTGTCACATATATATTTTATAACATTTTTGTTCAATAAAAATTAGTTAACATCTCTACTTGCTAACTTTATAAATCGTGAATTAACTTTTCGTTAAATTACAATGCTTTACCTATCCATCACACGACATGCAATATCACTTAAGTATAATGCTCATGACATGTTTTAGCAAGTGATTCACTGTATAACACCGAGGGTGTTACATGTACAACCTCTGCAGTGTGTAAAATTTATTCGGATAACCGTGTACGTGGTCTCGGACGGGTTATGGTTTGGTTTCAACAACTAGATTGGTTAGGATGAGTGAAAACATGAGTGTATATGTGATTTTAGAAATAAATGGTTACCGGCCATATGTTGTGGGAACAGAATGTTTAGCAGCACTTAAAATTGTGACATACCTCTTTTTAGAATTACTCTTATATATACGGAAAATAGATGATTTTCGCAAATGTATTTATAAAATGAAACCCTGTATGTGTCAAAAGATAGCTTTATGCAAATAAAACCAAGCCTTATCCTTGATATATCCATATGCATATACTGTTATCCCCTTCCATAGGTGGATGAATGGATAGGGAGTAATTGAGAGGAGTCCGAGAGGGAGGGAACGGAGACGTCCTATTCATTTAGGCTTGTTTGGCTTATAAATAATATTTTTTTAATCAATGAATAGTTTTTTTCTCACGCTAAATCAGCCAGCCAAACAAGACGAGATGAGCACAGACGAGATGAGCTCTAATTCAACCGTATTTGGATGGAAGCAGTGTCCTCAATCCTCTCATTCACTCGTGTTTCCGTACACTGATATTTATTGGTGCAACACGTAAATGTACCGGGCCCAGCATTAATCGACCGATTGCTGCTGTCTACTGGGTACATAGTGTGTACCAATCCGTACTACTGTACTAGGACAGCAAGGGGTGTCATCGAGGGTACAGGCACGTTCGACTTATCTCATATTTGATTTGTTAGGGTTTTTTTGGTTGGAATAGTATTTTTCTCTCACAATAATTCAATCAGAATGGTATTTTTTAGTCAATTTTAATCAAAATTCAGCAAACCAAACAAGGCCATAATTCATAAGGAACCTGTAGCTTGCGATTATGAACGAGCACACACACGTCAAAGACAAAACAGCACGCTGGTGGATACAAGTTGAGGATTTGTTTAGTTCCAAAAAAAATTTTCTAGAAAGTGATACAGTAGCCATCACATTGAATCTTACGATACATGTATGGAACATTAAATATAGACGAAAAAAAACTAATTATACAGTTTGATGAGAAATCACGAGACGAACGTTTTAAGCATAATTAGTCTATGATTGAACACTAATTGTTAAATAAAAATAAAAATACTACCGTAGTCAAATTTCTAAATTTCGTGGAACTAAACAAGACCTGAGAGAAGGTTCGACGTGTGAATCCATAACCACGAGATCTTTGCGTGCCCTGTTGAAACGCGGAGGATCGATCGATCGGAGGCATCGTGTCGTACTAGCCTGATGTGGAGTCCACGCCACTCACCTACCCTACCCCATCTCGAAGGGCTAGCGCCAGTAGGCTCTTTTCTTTCGAACTGTTGGTACAAAAAGGTCGCCACAGTTTTTTGTTTATTTAGAGATTAAAACAAAACAAGTGTTGATTGTTTTCTAGAAGAAAATAAAAACTAGCCTGAAAAGCCTTAGCTAGCGGGCACTCCGCAACACACTTTCTCAAAGCAACTTTGGTACGCTCCGCACTCTATTCATGCTCACCGAGACAATTTGGTCGAGGCAATGAGCTAACTCCAACTAATACTCGCTCCTTTCCAAAACTAGACGAGCTTTAAAGTTGGGCCCAGAGTTAAATTATTTTAAGTTTAACTAAAATTATAAAAAAAGAATATTTAAAACATTAAATTAGTATCATTAGATTAGATACTTCCTCTATAAAAAAACAGTCGTTCTAGAGTTTGAAATGTGTCCCAAAAAAATAGTTGTTTTAGATGTAGCCCCACTACTTTATCTCGAATCGAGGCAGCAGGCCTACACTCTCCCTGCCTCACCTTTCCTCGCTCGCCTCTCGCCTCTCCTCTCGCACTGCACCGCCAGCTACTGGCGTTTTCTTCATTGATGCGCAAAGGCCGACGCCTGCCCTCCTCTTCTCCTCCGTGGACGCGATGGCCAACGCCTACCTTTTCTCCAATGGTGTGGAGGCCAGCACCCGGGCCCTTCTTCTCCACCGACGCAGAGCCGGCCTAGCCCCTCTTCTCCTCCTCCACTGGCGTGGAGGCTGCGCTCGCCCTCCTCTTCTTCTCCGGCACCGGCCACTGCGGCGGAGATCCAGGATGTGGCGGCCGAGATCCAAGCCGGTGCGATGGAGATCCAGGCGTGGCGCAGGCGCTGCTGGAGGGGCGAATCGGCGTCAAAGCTGACGTGGTGGCGTGGCCTGGTGCGGTGGCAGAGATGGAGCAGCTGGACGTCGAAGAAGGAGGCACGGGTCTCGATGGGGAAGAGGAGCACAAGAGAGCCGAGATTGTTAGAATAGGGGTATGGCGGTCTTTTTGCTCTAGCCTTGGTAGCTGCGCTCCATCCTAGAATGACCCTTTTTTCGGTGGCGGAGGGAGTACATCATAAAAAGAATATGTTTTCATAACCTACCTATCTGGGGTCACAAATGTTGTTTTTGGCTAAAAAAATTGGTTTAAAGTTAAGATGGTTTAATTTATAGGCATCCTAGTTTGGAGTTAATGTATTTTGGGATTGAGAGAGTAGTCTCACACACATGAACACTCGCTGTGGACACCCCGGCCTCACAGAGCATGCATACCCAGCGTAGCTGACCTAACTAACCATGTGCACAACAACTTGCTCTAGAGTCTGAGCAGAGGTTCGGCTTACCCAGAAACCGACTTGTTCGGCTTGTTTTTTTAGCTGGAACAATATTTTTCTCTCACAACAATTCAGCCAGAACAATATTTTTCAGCCAGTTTCAGCCAAGATTCTGCCAGCCGAACGGGGTGCGCGACAGCACGAGCAGGATAATAATCAACTTGCGCCTTGCGTAGACTACAGCCAGGTGCATGCGATCGGGATTTTTTTTTCGACGAATGAATAATTATATTAGATAATAGCAAGGTACATATTACAAGCACTCTGGATTACACAAATATTCATAAATTGATTTTCATCTAAATTATACCCACACTACGAATAGCTCCAGATCTCAAAACTAAACATGTACGACGCTTTACAGTATGGATGACCACACAGACAAACACACGGCAAAAGGCCTGAGAACAGATGCCCAAAGAACGACGGCCAACATTTATGTAGGCGGAGTTGAGAAACTTCTTTCTACCACCGAAGAATGAGGAAGACCGATCTAAAACTTAATCTCCATAGTCCTTCATCGTGGCCAGATCTAACCACGATCAAACGGAGAAGAGACCGGAGAAAATTATTGCATGGCGGCGACAACATCTCTGTCTTGATGTCTCCGTCCGGAAATAAAAATCTGCATGTCATATCGGTGAGGATGCTGACGCCGTAGCTATCGCCCTCATGAGAAAACTATTCCATCCTGCCCTCTCACTATCACCGGAGAGGAGTAGAAGGAGATAAATCCTCAGAACCTAAGAAACTTAGCATGAAGAAACTCTAAATCTAAGGACTCGATCTACTAAAAAAAAAAACTTATTAAAAGCGATGGACCCTGCTTCTTCAGCCTCAGGCGATAAGCCAGTGGAGGGAAGGAGGGGAGGTGGAGGCGGGCGGCGGGGGCGCTCCGAATGCGAGACGCGAGACCTGGTATAGGAAATATGAACCGGAACCGTGGAGGACTAGAAGTTGGAGTTTGGTGATCGGGGGACCTCCCTAGACTCTCTGGTCGACAACAACTATACGTACGGTGCTCCTATTATATATGTATGTACGTGGATCGTCATGTATCTTTGCCTATAGGTAGCTAGCAAGCCGTTCTGCTTGGAAACGCATTTTTATTTCCGCGAAGGCACCGGCATCTTGAACCACAGAACACTACTGCTAGTTTTGTAGTTACACCCACCATGCATTCATAGCTACAGATGAGGCCACTCACCACCAACAGGCAGCAGAAAAACAAACAAAGCGACATGACGCCCACTATCCCGTGCTAGTGTCTCCAGTTCTCCACGGTGCAAGCTTTGCTTGCCCCAACCAGGAAGGATTAATTTCGGAGCACCCGGCCCAGGCCGGGGCCTTTTTTATTATTATTATAAATTTATAATATAACAGATTTCGTAGCACCTTTTCATGACCAACCAGGATCACCTTATATTAATTGCAGCACACGCCAGCAGAGATGAACCAAACAGACCCTAGAGTCTTGAACAGCTCAAGGGGATAAAGAAAACAAGACGATTCCGTACGCCAAACGAGCCGCGCCGTACGCAACGACAACGAACAACACCTAGGCCTCGTTTAGATTCTAAATTTTTTCACGTTCTCTCCATGACATCGAATCTTTGACACATACATAAAGTATTAAATGTAGATAAAAAAATAACTAATTACACAGTTTGATTGTAAATTACGAGACGAATCTTTTGAGCCTAGTTAGGCCATGATTGGACAATAATTATCAAATACAAACAAAAGTACTACAGTGCCGAATACTGATTCCTAACCCCAATCAAGACCCTAATCCTATGATTCCGTACACGCCGCCGGCCAGAAGCAGATGATGAGATGGACGCAACGACAACGAAACGAAGGCTCGGCCCAGCCCAACACGAACCAGAGGACTTCATGGCTCATATGGCATCCCCCACCTATGGGCTATGGGCCGTAACCAGAGGGACTTCATGGACCATAATGGCATCCCTGTGCTATGGTATATGGGCCGTAACCAGAGGACTTCGTGGCCCATATGGCATCCCCCACGTATGGGCTATGGCCGTCCCGGCCCATTCCGAGACGGTGGTTTGGCAAGCAGCTGAAGCCTGAAAGTCTGATCAAAACTAATAACTCTCTCGGTTCGTAGCTTCTTCGCCGCAACAAGAAAACGTCGCATCAGACTAATTCAGAGTATAGCCTAGTCCTATGAATATGAAGAACCACAACCCACATTCTAATCGAGTACGGAATTTTCTCATGTTTGGACCACTCTGGCCCATTTTCATCGAGCGTCTTTATATGAGCTGCACACACTCACAGTCTCTCACGCAACATCAAACTCTCTCCACTTGTGCGTTCGTGGGACGGCGACCATCTTTCAGTTTCAGTTGGAGCCACAAACCGGGGCAGACTCATTTTCTTCAGTGCCTGTGCCTGAGCCCAGCGAAGGACATATAAGCCCTTGTTTAGTTCATGAAAAGCGTGAAATTTGGCTACTGTAGCACTTTCGTTTTTATTTGGCAATTAGTGTTCAATCATGGACTAATTAGGCTCAAAACGTTCGCCTCGCAATTTCCAACTAAACTGTATAATTAGTTTTTATTTTCGTCTATATTTAATGCTTCATACACATACCGCAAGATTCGATGTGACGGGTACTGTAGCACTTTTCGCGAAAACTTTTCACGATGTAAACAAGGGCTAAACTGTCGGATCGTTCCCAGATCCCAAGGCAGAGGCATCGTCTTGTCTTGTCCCATAGCCTAGCCTCGCGTTGCGCCGTTGTTTGCCTGCCTGACTGTGACTGGCTCCAACCTCCATTGCCGGCCGTTGTCAAGGGGTCAGGTCAACCCTTTCTGCTGGATGGTCCGCACGCGCCCAGGTCAATGTCAATTATCCCGGCCTGCACTTGCCAAGGACTTGAAACACGGCTGATGATAGGGAGATCCCCACGCGCACGCCTCGACACTCTCAGAGCCACAGCCGGCTGGATCAGCATCAGCTAGTACTATTAGCAAGGCTGCTAGACGCTCCTAGCGGTCTCACCTGGCTAGCTACTGATCGAGACTGGCTGTCCGTGTCAGAGTTTTTTTTTCCTTTTTCTTTTCTTTCCAGATCCACTGCTCTCTCTTGTCCTCCTTTTAATCATTAGCCTGTTCGGCTGGGGCTGAAACGATCGTATACGATCGTGAATTATTACTGCTGGCTGATTTGGTGTGAGAGAAAAATACTGTTCTAGCTGAAAATTTACGATCGTTTATGACCAAGCGAACATGATCCGCTGAAAATCGGCTCTCTGTTTTGTTTGGCTTTTGGAAGCAAAACAGCCGTTAACTCGACGCCGAGAACTGAAAAAGATTTTCCCTGGTTTTGACTTTGGTCGGTTTACACGGTCCAGTTACGTCGTCCATGCTTCACGAAAGATGTTGCTTGGCAATTGGCCACACCTTTTTCTCGCGGTGAAAACATTCAGACCTGCAGCTCTTGAAATTGAAATCAAAGAGGAGATTTTGGTCCCGCAGGCACCATGTGGAAGAAGAGATGGAGAAAAAACCCGTTGATCGAACCTGGAATCCACGGCGGCTGACATCGGGGTTTGGAATGCCTTTGCACTCGAGATTTTCGACGCGTCGCCATCGAGAGCCTGGATCCAATAGAGAAATTTTTTACAGTTTCAGCGTGCAGCACGCCAGATCACTCTAGATTTGCTCTCCTCGTAGGAATTCAGAAAGCTTTTCTTTTTTTTTTGTTCTCTCATGAAGATCTGTGACTGCCTTGGAGTACTAGTATTGAATCCCATAATTATTATTCAGAGGAAAGCATGCAAGAACCAATGCGGAATTCGGAAAAGCTTGGCACTCCAGATCTGAGCATCGCCTTGAAACTTTTATTTTTGGAATAAAAAAGTGGAACGAATCCGGTCGCCAGCATACAGAAGGACGTGCGAGTTTGACTCCCTGCATGTCGGATCGAGCTGCACACGCGATTTGGGCTGCTCGCTGATGATGAGAATTCAGAAAGAGAACGGAACCTGCATGCCGTCCCTTCTCACTGAAGATTTGCGCTTTCGCCATGACTCGCCTGCTTCAATCAAATTAAGCACGCGCCATCTGGCCTGAGTCTGACTGAATTAGGATGCGGCGACGATGGTGCACGTTCGCAGAAGTGCAGTC
Organism: Miscanthus floridulus; assembly: GCF_019320115.1. NCBI lineage: Eukaryota > Viridiplantae > Streptophyta > Magnoliopsida > Poales > Poaceae > Miscanthus > Miscanthus floridulus. Next base: position 86,466,021 of record NC_089590.1, read on the forward strand.
TTGGTAAATAAGTGTGGGCTTTATTTTACTTCTTCATTCAGGATCAATTTGATTCCCTGGTTTCACCGTGTGAACCTAATTTTTTTTTTGTAATTTAGCCCTCGTTTAGACCCTGGAGGACGTAAACTCAACTTTAAACCCTGTGGGTTGATTCACGGCGTCGAGGTTACACGTCTCGACGCCATGACTCACGGCGCCGAGGTGTCTGGCCCTATTTTGCGTGAACGATGATCTGGCGCTTACGTGGCACACACCTCGGCAAGATCAGTCTAATGATATTTATTTGGTGATATAAATATTGGTGCTTTTTAAACTTGATTGAGCTTAAAATAGTTTGATTGTTGATAAAACTAGAATTTTAATTTTTTGAGACAGTGGCAACATTCATTTGTTTGTCCCAAATGTTATAAGTTTTGTATGTGTATAAAGTTAGTACATAACTACATTTTCAAATACATAGTATAGTTTGTTTTGGCTCAAACTTCTCTAACTTCGACTATGCTTTTAGGAAAAAATATATTAAGGCCCCTTTTAGAAGAAAGAAAAATCATATGAATTTTGAAGGATATCAATCCTAAAGAAAATTTTCATATATGTCCCTTTGATAAATTATTAAACACTATGAATTCCCTTTGGATTTCCATGCGATGTGTAAAACCATAGGAATTTCGGAGGAAAACTAGCATAGGATTAAACCTCATGGTAACTTTTCTTTATGTCTCTCTCTCTTGGAATTCATATATTTTTGTGTTGTATTCAAAGGCCACAATATAAACTTTTCATGTATTTTGAATTCCTATAGGATTATTGTAAGTTTCATTCAACTTTAATACTGACATTTTGTCTATTTCTATGTTTTGATAATCTTACATTCCAAAGGGAGTGTAACGCGTGTGCCCCTTCCTTTAACTCTGATGTCATCGATCCTAACAAGTCATCCTTAAAACAGCTTTAAGAGACTCTTTATATCTTTCGTAATTCATAAAAGTAGAGAGTTTGTTGAAAAATACCCTCCAATAGTCTCTTTAATTGGATCTCCAAATTAGACATCACCAATTCTGGATTTCTCGCTAGCTGAAGATGGAGAACAACGATGGTTTTCTAGAGTGTGCACAAGATTAAAAAAAATCCTCATGAGGATACAAAGATATACAAAGTGATTTTTACTCAAATAACTCTTTAAACGGTGCCTTGCAAGAGAAAACTTTCTGAATGATGATTTAAAATGTAAATTTTAAAAACATGCTCCCGTATCGCTGGTGCTAGCAACGGAAGCTCATCGCGGGTGGAACGTGGAAGCGCCACCTGATGATGATCCTGACAACCCCAACCAGAGGCAACACATGAGTGGTGACTGGTGAGCCACAAAACTGGTCGAGTGCGCCGCTACTTTGGACGGTTCGCCTTGCTTTATTATTATAATAATAATATAGAGAGCAAAGTATGAGTTTGCTGGGTTACTAGCTTACAAGAGTTTCATGACAGGTGTATAAGGAACCTAATGTTACAAGAGTTTTATTATAAGGATCAATTCGATTCCCTGGTTTCACCGTGTGAACCTTTTTTTTTTTTTGTAATTTAGCCCTCGTTTAGACCCTGGACGACGTAAACTCAACTTGAAACCCTGTGGGTCAGCGCCGTGATTTACGGCGTTGAGGTTACACGTCTCGACGCCATGACTCACGGCGCCGAGGTGTCTGGCCCTATTTTGCGTGGACGACGATCTGGTGCTTACGTGGCACACACCTCGACGTCAAGATCTGTGGCACTGAGCTCGGCACCATACATTTGTTCCCTATCGAGGCCGTCTTTCCCTATCCGAGGCTTGTTTCATTTGTTCCCCTTCCCTCTCGTGTTCTTTCTCTCCCCAACCTGTCCAATCTCTTAAATTGACTATTTGCACCTTGAAAACTTTGATTTGATCCATAGATCTTCAAGAGCAAGGTATCACCTCTCCCCTCCTTATTTTTTACGCATTGATTTGTTCTATGTTTGGTGTATTTTGTAGCCGTAGGTACGTCATTACTAGGGTTTTGAAGCGATTATTAATATTTGTAATATGCAATCTTAGGATGCCAAGGCGTGGAAAAGCTAATAAATCAAGGTAACCTCAGCGCATCTTGTTATATTATTGTTTCATTGATGTGTAGTAAATGGAAAACCCTAGGTTTATGGTTTAATGCTCATTGCCTTTGGTTCATAGAACAAAATTATTTCAATTGTAGTTATGGCTGAATGACTGGAAATGACTTCGATCCATTTCCTTTGCGGTGATCCTTGCAAGGTGGCCAAGTCCGATAAAGAGGACACGTATAGGCAGAGGTATTGGATGTGTTCCAATTTTATGTTTCAGCCTACACTTCGTTAGCGCTGCATTAACAAGATGGTGAGAAACTGATGCTGTGTAATAATTATTTTGTTTCATATGAAATCATGCATGAATTATTTGTTGTGTAACATTTGCATGTATTGTATACCCCTCTACCGCTTTGTGATTTTGAGCAGTGGGTCGACACTGATATCAAACCGAAAGACAAGGAGTGGATGCAGAAACTGTTGCGTTGGGAGGCAGAGGACACGAAGATGATCGATAGGAGACGCAGAGAGGAGGCTGCAGAAAAGGAGCACAAGGAAGAGGAGGAAAGGAGGCGTGTTGTTGCGTGTAGGGAGAAGAAGCTTGAGCATGCGCACCGAGCGAAAGCAGCGATAGAGGAGAATCCTGATGCCCTGAGGATCTGGGTCAAAGGGATCTCCTAAGGACAAGAAGCAACATCATTGACACATGTTCCAACCTCATTCGGGGTGGATTGAGTATCGGGCACCACAACCACATCTTCCACATCGACCTCGCGGTTGGGTAACGGAGGCTCAGAAGGTGCCGGATTCTTTGGTTCTGGCAAGAACCCACGAGGGGGTGAATGACCATTAGGGGATGAATACCCATGAGAGGTGGGATCATTGGACAACTTCCGCACAACCAAATCCAAACATTGAAACTCGTTCTTCATGACAGTTTTGACATATTTGTCACATTGAGTCTCTGATGCAATTGGGACCAACCGTCTAAAAATTGTTCCTGACCTGCCACGGTGAAGTACCCCCAACTAAGATGGCTTCTTCATTTGAATTGCATTTAAGCTCATCACGAGCCCTAGCAAACAACTTACAAAATAATGCCCATCATCAAATATCACTGGCACCCTTTGCATTCCAACAAAATGGACATTCCCAAAATCATCTTCCTCCACACTTCCTCCATGATACAGGATGACTACGTTGTCCATCTAGTTGGTATGCACACAACCAAGTTATTAGGGATACATTATTATAAGATGATTAACCACAATATCTAACTACATTTGCTAACTAAATTACCTAACTATCTACCTATACAAATAAGTATCTAACTGCCTATCTCTCTAACAATCTAATCTAACTAAATAAGCTACATAAATATATTCCTAAGTCTATAATATAACTAAATAAATAAGTATCTATCTACCTACCTATTTAATTAAATTTGCTAACTAAATTTGCTAAATATTCTAAATAAATTACTAACTAAATTACCTAAACTAGACTAACTAATTTAACTTTAAAAAATTTACCTTGTTGTAGGTACCGGAGGCGCTAGGGGCGTAGAGGAGTGGGGTGCCGATGGGTCAGGGGGCGCTGGGGCCAGTGGCCCACCGGTAGGCGGGACCTCCGGCAAGCGGTGGCGGGCCGCCCTCGCTGTCGGATAGTGCGAAGGAGGAGGGAAGGGGGTGACGAGGGTGGCAGGGACGGGGGCACGGCGGCGGTGGTCGGCCACGTCCTGCCCGAGCGGCCACGGGCTACGAGGGTGTAGGGTCGAGATGGTGGACTAGAGGGGGTGAATAGTCCTTTCTAAAATCTAATCACGCCGGCTAACCAAAACAAATGTGGAATTAAAACTATCGGTCTAGCCAAGATTATACCACTCTACCTAAGTTCACAAGCACCTTATCAAGATCCTAATTAGGCAATAAAGGTGCCAGGGTAGCTAGAGCTCACCTAAATAATTTTGGAGCAAGATCACACAAACTTATGTACTAGTACTTCAAGCAACGGGGGAGCTCCTACACAATTCTAGTAAGCAAAAGCACAAAGCTCCTAAGCTCACTAGCAATGCTCAATAACAAGGCTACACAAACTAAATTAGAGAGCTCAAATTACTTAGCTACACAAACTAAGCAATGTGACTAACAAGGTTACTAAAATTAAATTAGCCATAGAAGGGAGCTACTTCTATGCTACACAAGCAAGAAGGTAATTAGCAAGCTACACAAGCAAACTAATTACAAGAGCAACTACACAAGCACAATGTATGAAATAAAAATATAAGCTTGTGTTTCGAGGAATGCAAACCACCAAGAAGATGATGAAAACAATGTTGACACGACGATTTTCTCCTGAGGTTCACTTGGTTGCCACCAAGCTATGTCCCTGTTGTGTCGACCGCTCACTTGGTGGTTCGACGGCTAATTGGCATCACCCAGCAAGTCCGTACATCGGGCACTGCAAGAACATACCCCGAAAATGAGGGTAGCTCAATGACACGCTCAACTAGAGTTGCTCTTCACAATCCCACGGGGTGAGCACAATCCCCCTCATAAATCCTCCTCTAGAGCACCGCACAATCTTCTTGCATGGTTCAACGGAGTCACAAGACACCAAGCCGTCTAGGTGGTGGCAACCTCCAAGAGTAACAAGCACCACCGGCTTGCAACTCGATCACCTAGTGCCACTCGAAGCAACCTCACGATGTAAAACACTAGAATCACACTCACTCACAACCAGATCGCACTTTTGTAAGCACAAGTGAGTTAGAGGGCTCCCAAGCACACCTACACAAAGCCACCAAGGCTTAAGGCTGCTCAGCAACCAGCCTGAGATCCACCTCTATTTATAGCCTCCAAGCCAAATAGAGTCGTTGGAGCAAAGCTGTTGGTTTCTGTGAGGGCACCGGACACGACGGTGCCTGTCACCGAACACGATGGTGCCCCTCCCAATGGTCGAATTCCAACAACAGTGGTGGCGGTGGCACCGCCCTAGGGGTGGCGGTGACCACCTAGGCCAACCCCATAAAAACCTATGGCAGAACCGCCTAATTTAATGCCTCACAGGAGTGCTTGTCTTCCATTAGACACTAAGCACTCAAGGGAGAACAATAAATTACTCAGTTCCGTCGGGCACACCCCAGGGGAGAACCCAAAAATCCACATTTTTGCCATCAGGATCACAAATGATAGAATAAAGCTTACATCATTCGTGACCATTTCTTACATTACTTTTGATACAACATCAGAGTATAATATTTATTAATATAACAGCGGAATGAAATCATATTATCAGAGTTATAAATAATTTAATTGAACAGTGGAATAGAAACATGTGAACAGAGTTACAGCGGAAATAAACATCTATTAATGACATGATGAAGTATTGATATATATAGACTATGACAACAGATTATCAATTTTCATTTATAAAAACATTTAGTGAGAGTTATAAATAAAGACTACGATCGCAGCATAAAGGAAATCCTCTCTGAGCCCACCAGGAGGAATCCACATGCAAAGGTCAACTCAAGCCTCCACCTATTACCTGCAACAGGGAGAATAAAACCCTGAGTACTCAATTGTACTCAGCAAGACTTACCCGACAAGAGGAAAGAAAAGACTTTAAGGATATGCAAGGCTATCTGGCTTGTGGGTTTATTGCATTTGCAGGAAGCATTACTAAGCGTGCGTCCTTATGTTCGATTTTTATTAATAGCCGCATTGGTTCATTAACTAACCATTCTATGTAAGCACCTGTGCTACTTTCAAGCAGGTGGTAAGCAATTAGATTTTCTTTGTCCATCTTCCATGTTTCATCTTCTAGTTCTTACTACGATGCTAAACCATAGACAAGCCGTACCGGATAGCTCGGCAATTCGCGAATCAATGCCCCCAGCTAGGTACCCCGAAAACACACGCCCCACTTGTATCCCAGGCACAAGCAGGACCAACCCATCACTCTCCTCTCTTAGGTGTCTAGGTCCCCGTCCAAACTGGGACTCCAAGCCCCCACCCCTGAGTCCCGGACTCAGTGCGGTGCAAGGACCTCCTCCACCAAAAACAAACCCTGACAGTCGGTCCGGAAAGAGCCGGATCCGCGACAAGAGAGCAACAAGTCTTTCAAGCGCCCATACACAAGTATGTGCTCGGGATAATAAGTCTATGACCTGCCTAGAGTCATATGCAACGATCGGTCCTTAACTGACCAGATAGAGAAAAACAGTGTAACCAAGTTATGCCCCATGTCCACGGCGACACAACTCCTTACACTCACCAATACCCAAACCATATCCCTGCCCGGTCACCGTTTTCCTTTCCACCATTTTCATATTTTCCAAGTGATAGTAATCCAATAATATATCTCCTATCTCTCGCGAGTGACAGGCAATCACTCGACTTCTACCGGAGTCCTATAGCATAGCATTCTACATGATCCTGTCATACTAGTAAGACTCATAGGAATAAAGATGTATATGCAAGTGGGTTTCATTCAACTCCTTAAAACTTAATGCACATATATAATTTAAACTGGAGAAAGTAGGGGTTATGCACCGGGGCTTGCCTGGGTAAGATATATCAAAAGTTAGTATCTGCATCTTCAGATCATCCACCATCAACTAGATAGAAAGCCCATTGCATCATCTCCTGGAGAGAATACCATTACATCATCTTCGGATTCCCAATCACCCTTCGATCGATCCGTTGACCCATCATCATACCTATATGATATGCATGCGATGCAATGCAAAGATGTAATTAATCAACTGCAATCGTGACTCATAAAATATGACATACGCATCTCGAGCTAACGGGCTAGTTCTAACGACGACCATACTTAGGCTACATATACACGTTGTTGGATAAGGCGTTATTTCCCAACAATTAGTTTAGTTATATAAACCAACGGTGTTTCTTTATTCGCAATAGGCCATTATTATTTACCTAGCAACTAATTATTTTAGAGCTACAAAAATTATGGTGAGCAGCTAATATTGCTAGGAACCTACTGTAAAGATGTCCGATCCAACGCTATTACTAATTTACCACAGAAATCCCTACAAGTTTATATTTTACAACATTAAGTATCTTAAATTAATTATATAGCTTCCAAGAATAATATCACACTATGTGAACCAACTATACTAATAGGTAGATCATGATTTTAGGAGACTAACAAAACTGGTTTGGCATTTTTATGATTTTCTATGATTTTCTACGAATTTTACAAGTTTACTTTATAATCTATTTTAGAAATTACCTCAAAATGAAAAAGGGCCGTTGGACCTAAACCGGCCCAGCATCCCAGGCGAATGCGCGGCCCACAGGCGAGGCGCGTGGCCAGCGGCCCAACCAAGCGCGTAACCGGCCCAGCAGGGCAGACCGGCCAAAGGCCCAGGCGGGGCACCAAGCAGCCCAAGGCGAGCGCATGCCGACCAGAGGCCCAGGCGGCCAGCAGCAAGGGCGATGCGGCCCAACGCCAGGCAGGTCGTAGCCCAGCAAAATGGCCCACGCGGCCAGGACCAGATAGCGACGGCATTTAAGTGATTAGGCCCCTGAGCTTCCTCTAAATCATTCTGCGGTACTAACGTACTATTTGAGTGAGTCTAGTATTTTGCACCGAGAACCCCCGTACAAAAATCTACTTGGATTCGTACCCTTCGTCTTCTTCCAAAGCAGAGCACCGGTAGGGGAGCTCCGGCCAACGACCAATCCCAGCCAGGAAGGCACGGCGATGGTGGGAGAGGCATGGCTGCGGGCGCGGCCATGGCACTGTGGCAGCGGGCGAGTCACATCCGGTCGGGCGCTGCGGAACAAGGGACGCTGCTGCTCGGGCACGGCCACGGCAGTGGCACGCGCGTGCCTGTGTGCACGGTAGTTGCGGCTGGCGAGGTGGCTCGGTGATGTGGTAGTCCAAGCCAGGTGCGCCATGGGGAGAGCGGAGCTAGACCACGCTCTAGCGCGGTGGCAGTGCGTGCTGCGGTCGAGCAGCGCTCGCACGAGGGAGGCCTAGCACCGGACGGTGTGGCTAGGGGCGCAACACCGGCCACTGGCAGCAGGCAGGCCACGCAGATGATGGCATGGCGCAGATGCTGGGAGATGGAATGGAAGGTGAGCAGCTTGGTGCTAGCATGGTAGGAGCCATGGGGACTCAGGGCAGCAGCAGCACGGGACGGGCCAACGACGGCACCTAGGGCTTCTGGCACGGCAAGGAGGGCGCAGCGACTGCGGGCGCGAGGCAGGAACTAAGGAGGGAAGAAAAACAAGATGCTCGGTTGGTAAGGACGGCTTCGACTGCTGGCCTGGTAGAAGAAAAAGGAGAGCAAAGAAGGATGGCAAGAGATAGCAGTGGCAGAGGGAAAGTGGTGCAATGACCAGCAACAAAAGACAGAGACATGACCGGAGAAGACAGGAGCAGATAGGGGCAGGCAGAGGCCAAGCCAAGGAGATACGGAAGGCAGACGCGTGAGAGAGAGCGAGGTCAACTTGTACAGAGGACAGATTTCCACCACCGGGAAACTCTCATCACCGTTCATGCATATAAAGCTAGACCCGTGAGTCTATATATGTATATATATATATCTCATTCTATTTATTACGGACTTTTATTCTATTATAACAGTTGCTCGTCATGCTAAATCTTAAAGATCAAATCGTTCGATAGCATCGTTATCGGACAGTCCTGAATATCCCTACATACGGCGTAATTTAACTTGAGCATGTATTTGAGTCCACGAAACTAAGTCATACAGGATTCGCTTATTGCTTCATGTATGTCCTAAATAATAAAAAAAATCGAGAAACTCGTTTCAAAAGTTTTACTTAGGCCTAAATCACGGCACTAAATAATATCGTAACATCGAGGTGTTACAACCAACCCCCCTTAAAAAGAATCTCGTCCCGAGATTCGAAGCTAGAACTAGAAAAGGGGAAACGCGATTACATTCGTAGATCAGGGGTTACACGAAAGATTACACGACTTTGAATACAAAACCGCACGGGACCTAGGGATATATGGTTAAGAGCAACTTGGTACAACCGAGACCTACTCTAGAAGTCGAGATAGACGAGGACAATGGAGAATCAACAAGAAGATGATTATCCAAAACATGGCGTAGCACCAACAGATCCAGAAACAGTCAACGGAGAAGTAAAACATCGTGAACCCTAAGATTGACTACCCAAAAAGGGAACTTGAACTTCTTCGATGAATCGGATCCTTCCTTCTTCTCAGATCACACTATCACCTTGAACTGCCGAACCTAGCTTCACAACGATAACAAGATTTCGTAGCTCTACTGTGAATGCGAGAGGAATGGGGATGAAGAAGAAGAGCAAGGACTAAGGGTATTTATAGAGGCGAATGGAGAGGGGAAAGCAACACACTGATGGCAGATACGGCGGGGCTGGGGTACACAGACGGTGCATGCTGTGGAGATAAGGTCGGAGACATGGTGCGCTTCCTACGCGAGCGGCAGAGGGGGCCCGCTCGATGAGGCAGGCGTGCAGGCGATCGTGTCACCAAAAGAAGAAAGAAAGGGAAGGGGAAATGGGGGGGGGGGGTTCGGTACGAGAGATAAGGCGTGAGAGTTAAGAGCTGACCGGATGCTGGGAAAAGGAGAAGCGCACAATGCACAAAGACAGCGAGCACTGCACGATGCCGCGGCCACGCAAAAACAGGATGCTACAGATCCGACACCAGCGGCGTTTGTAGGGCACGCAGCGAAATGACCCAGCATGCGTAGCGCGGTCAACTAAGCATAGGGCTTGGGGCAAGACGTCCACTCTGACTTTTGTAATTACTCCCAACTATCCACTGCTAACCTTCCTTTACTACTCTTCTTTTGCTTTCCTTCCTCGACCACATCCGTCTTTTCTATAAACCCAGATCATGTCATACTTTCTTTCTCTGAAACCATCTCTTGTTTACCTTGAGAGAACACTTCTACATCACCATGTTGTGGATTTCCCGTTTGAACACCTGAACATTTCCAAGGAGAAAAATTTTAAAACAAAACAGTACGGCGGTGTAACTTGGTAAAGGTACTTGGTCAAAAACCTCGATACCAGCGCATGCCGAGCAGCGTCACATGTGGCAGCTATTCCACAAGGAGCCCTCGGTGTCGTCATGGCATCATAAGCTATTAACTAGGCAACTACTACCAACTTACATACCATGAAGGCAGTGGGGTTGTAGACCACAGAATGAGGGGAGTACTGTAAGGAAAAATTCAAGCAACAAAGGTTCCCTTCACAACAAGGGACAAGGAATTCAAATCCAACGGCGGATTTGTTTTAAAGCGATCCAAGTGTTCTATTGGGACATCCACAATTAGCCGATACAGTGTCCTATATTATCCAATCACGTCTGATCTGCTGGCATCTGAATGTCAACTTCTCTTGTAACCCACTTAATATCACCCAAGAAAACTTAAGCACATCTAACGAACTTAAGGTAGATAAACGCAATAAACACAGCAAAATAACAGAATGCATGTTCCAACGATCTGATACGGGTACATCATATAGGCATTTAGGCTCCCGTTCACGACACAGCATTCACCTACAGTCGAACGGGCTCAACAACTACGGATGACAACAACGAAAAACACTACTACTATGGGTACAGCATCCCAAGGTAACTAATCTACATCTTCTCGTGGCAATGGCTGAGCGAGAGGAATCAAGGGTTCTTCTTCTGACACTTCCGAGGGTGGAGGTGCGGGCGGTGCTGTAACACTTGTTCTTCTTCTTTCTGGCGAGTGGATAGGGATCCCTTCTAAAATCGGGGCATCCTGCCTTTCAGCAGCCAACGTCCTCCGCTCGGCCCTGGTGACAAGATAGGCCACCCGCAGCTGATGAACATGCTGATCTTCGGCCTCCTTTAGGGCTTCCTCCATGGCAGCCTCTCGGCTCTCAGTAGCTACAGCGCTAGCATGCGCTTCGATGAGCTGCACCTAGAGTATCCGGTTGAAGATCTCGGCTTCCTCGGCGCGCCAAAGGCACACCCCCAGTTCCAAGGCTTGACGATCGTACTGCTCATCTAGAGCGAGCAGGTACATGGTCAAGTGCACCACGGTGGGGCTGTCCTCATGCGCATCTCGCCCTTGCAAAGCCTCCATGCGAGCCTTCCCTGCCCGCCGATTCTTGTCCAAAGGAGGAAAGAACCGCATGAGGTTACGGGCAATGGGCTCCTCATAGATCTGGCAGAGGTACCGCAAGGCTTTGCGGGCCACAACCTAGTAGATGTCGATGAAGCGAAACCCGATTATGGTCACACTCTAGGCTTCAGCGAGGTCGGGGAACTCTTCACTCTTCCCGATGTAGACGGTAACCTCACACCGCTCGGTGCCATGCTCCTCATACTCATGGCCCTCATACTCGGGGCGATCATTGACTTCGAGCTTTTGTAGGGTGGCATGTAGGATTCTGGGAAAACCCTCAATGTTCATGCAGTAGGTACTAACCTAGGCTCCTGTCATCTCTGGCGGTGGTTGCAAGGAAGGCTGAGCGAAAAGCTGGCTCAAAGGAAAAGCTAAGCGAGCTAAAATTCGCTGAGTGGTAGACCAATGGCTAAGCCAGGCTCTACTTATAAAGGCAGAGCGTTTAGTGGTCCTAGCGCGGTTCACCAGGGTTCCCGCGTGAGATCACTATGCTGGATCAACCAAATTACATGCGTTCGAGGTGAGCGACGTGCGATGCCATTACTGACTAGTATGACTGCAGGGCAAGGGTCCGACAAGAGCGTAGAAAGGGTATGGGGAGACTTGGGTTACGACCGGCGTGAACCACGGGCGAACGCAAAACACAAGGCCCTAGTGCAGACCTAACTCTAGAACATGAACGATTCATTCGTGCACAATACGACATGGAGGGCGTATCTACAAGCAATACGAGTGCTACAATGCACAACCAGGATATGCATGAATGCATGTCCTATACGTCCTTCCACTGTTGCCAACATATAGGGCAACCGTTCTTAGATTTTTGGCACATTGTTCTCTTTCTATAACTAGTGGATACTATTGGACTATGCTCGAGTCAGTGTACCTACAGAAACTTGATTAATCCTATCTAAGTCAGCAGAGTGCCATCTATTCTGGATACATAACCATAGTAATAGGGCTACTTATATAACTTCGCATACAAGCGTCCTAACTTTTTGCAAAAACAGGTTGTCAAATTTTAGCTTAGGAAAGGTTTTTGAAGCTGTATTTTCTCATTTGAGCTCTAATACCACTTGTGGCAGAACCGCCTAATTTAATGCCTCACAGGAGTGCTTGTCTTCTATTAGACACTAAGCACTCAAGGGAGAACACTAAATTACTCGGTTCCATCGGGCACACCCCAGAGGAGAACCCGAAAATCCATATTTTTGTCATCAAGATCACAAATGAGAGAATAAAGCTTACATCATTCGTAACCATTTCTTACATCACTTTTGATACAACATTAGAGTATAATATTTATTAATATAACAGCGGAATGAAATCATATTATCAGAGTTATAAACAATTTAATTGAACAGCGGAATAGAAACATGTGAACAGAGTTACAGCGGAAATAAACATCTATTAATGACATGATGAAGTATTGATATATATAGACTATGACAACAGATTATCAATTTTCATTTATAAAAACATTTAGTGAGAGTTATAAATAAAGACTACGATCGCAGCGTAAAGGAAATCCTCTCTGAGCCCACCAGGAGGAATCCACATGCACTCAGCAAGACTTACCCAACAGGAGGAAAGAAAAGACTCCAAGGATATGCAAGGCTATCTGGCTTGTGGGTTTATTGCATTTGCAGGAAGCATTACTAAGCATGTGTCCTTATGTTCGATTTTTATTAATAGCCACATTGGTTCATTAACTAACTATTCTATGTAAGCACCTATGCTACTTTCAAGCAGGTGGTAAGCAATCAGATTTTCTTTGTCCATCTTCCATCTTTCATCTTTCAGTTCTTACTACGATGCTAAACCGTAGACAAGCCGTACCGGATAGCCCGGCGATTCGTGAATCAATGCCCCCAGCTGGGTACCCCAAAAACACACGCCCCACTTGTACCCAGGCACAAGCAGGACCAACCCATCACTCTCCTGTCTCGGGTGTCCAGGTCCCTGTCCAAACTAGGACTCCAAGCCCCCGCCCCTGAGTCCCGGACTCAGTGTGGTGCAAGGACCTCCTCCACCAAAAACAAACCCTGACAGTCGGTCCGGAAAGAGTCGGATCCACGACAAGAGAGCAACAAGTCTTCCAAGCCCCCATACACAAGTATGTGCTCGGGATAATAAGTCTGTGACTTACCTAGAGTCATATGCAACGATCGGTCCTTAACCGACCAGACAAGGAAAAACAGTGTAACCAAACTATGCCCCATGTCCACGGTGACACAACTCCTTACGCTCACCAATACCCAAACCATATCCCTGCCCGATCACCATTTTCCTTTCCACCATTTTCATATTTTCCAAGTGATAGTAATCCAATAATATATTTCCTATCTCTCGCGAGTGACAGGCAATCACTCGACTTCTACCGGAGTCCTATAGCATAGCATTCTACATGATCCTGTCATACTAGTAAGACTCATAGGAATAAAGATGTATATGCAAGTGGGTTTCATTCAACTCCTTAAAACTTAATGCACATATATAATTTAAACTGGAGAAAGTAGGGGTTATGCACCAGGGCTTGTCTGGGTAAGATATATCAAAAGTTAGTATCTGCATCTTCAGATCATCCACCATCAACCGGATAGAAAGCCCATTGCATCATCTCCTAGAGAGAATACCATTACACCATCTTCGGATTCCCAATCACCCTTTGATCGATCTGTTGACCCATCATCGTACCTATATGATATGCATGCGATGCAATGCAAAGATGTAATTAATCAACTGCAATCATGACTCTTAAAATACGACATACGCCTCTTGAGCTAACGGGCTAGTTCTAACGACGACCATACTTAGGCTATATATACACGTTGTCGGATAAGGCGTTATTTCCCAATAATTAGTTTAGTTATATAAACCAACGATGTTTCTTTATTCGCAATAGGCCATTATTATTTACCTAGCAACTAATTATTTTAGTGCTACAAAAATTATGGTGAGCAGCTAATATTGCTAGGAACCTATTGTAAAGATGTCCGATGCAACGTTATTACCAATTTGCCACGAAAATCCCTACAAGTTTATATTTTTACAATATTAAGTATCTTAAATTAATTATATAGCTTCCAAGAATAATATCACACTATGTGAACCAACTATACTAATAGGTAGATCATGATTTTAGGAGACTAACCAAACTGGTTTGGTATTTTTATGATTTTTCTATGATTTTCTACGAATTTTACAAGTTTACTTTATAATCTATTTTAAAAATTACCTCAAAACGAAAAAGGGTCGTTGGACCTAAACCGGCCCAACATCCCAGGCAAATGCGCGGCCCACAGGCGAGGTGCGCGGCCCGCGGCCGAACCGAGCGCACAACCGGCCCAGCAGGGCAGACCGGCCAGAGGCCCAGGCGGGGCACCAAGCAGCCCAAGGCGGGCGCATGCCGGCCAGAGGCCCAGGCGGCCAGCAGCAAGGGTGAGGCGGCCCAACGCTAGGCAGGCCGTAGCTCAACAAAACGGCCCACGTGGCCAGGACCAGATAGCGATGGCGTTTAAGCGATTAGGCCCCTGAGCTTCCTCTAAATCATTCCACGGTACTAACATACTATTTGAGTGAGTCTAGTATTTTGCACCGAGAACCCCCATACAAAAATCTACTTTGATTCATACCCTTCGTCTTCTTCCAAAGCAGAGCACCGGCAGGGGAGCTCCGACCGGTGACCAATCCCGGCTAGGAAGGCACGGCGGTGGCGGGAGAGGCATGGCTACGGGCGCGGCCATGGCGCTATGGTAGCGGGCGAGTCACATCCGGCAGGGCGCTGTGGAACAAGGGACGCTGCTGCTCGGGCACGACCACGGCAGTGGCACGCACGCGCCTGCGTGCGCGGTAGTTGCGGTTGGCGAGGCGGCTCGGTGACGTGGTAGTCCGAGCCAGGCGCGCCGTGGGGAGAGCGGAGCTGGACCGCGGCTCCAGCGCGGTGGTGGCGCGTGCTGCGGCTGAGCAGTGCTCGCACGAGGGAGGCCTGGCACCGGACGGTGTGGCTAGGGGCGCAGCACTGGCCACTGGCAGCAGGCGGGCCACGCGGATGATGGCACGACGCGGATGCTGGGAGATGGAATGGAAGGTGAGCGGCTTGGTGCCAGCACGACAGGAGCCGTGGGGACTCGGGGTAGCAGCAGCATGGGACGGGCCAACGATGGCGCCCAGGGCTTCTGGCGTGGTGAGGAGGGCGCAACGACGGCAGGCGCAAGGCAGGAACCGAGGAGGGAAGAAAAACAAGATGCTCGGTTGGTAAGGACGACTTCGGCTGCTGGCCTAGTAGAAGAAAAAGGAGAGCAAAGAAGGACGACAGGAGACAGCAGTGGCAGAGGGAAAGTGGCGCAATGACCAGCAATGAAAGACAGAGACATGATTGGAGAAGACAGGAGCAGATAGGGGCAGGCAGAGGCCAAGCCAAGGAGATACGGAAGGCAGACGCATGAGAGAGAGCGAGGTCAACTTGTACAGAGGACAGATTTCTACCACCGGGAAACTCTCATCACCGTTCATGCATATAAAGCTAGACCCGTGAGTCTATATATGTATATATATATCTCATTCTATTTATTACGGACTTTTATTCTATTATAACAGTTGCTCGTCATGCCGAATCTTAAAGATCAAATCGTTCGATAGCATCGTTATCGGACAGTCCTAAATATCCCTATGTACAGCGTAATTTAACTTGAGCATGTATTTGAGTCCACGAAACTAAGTCATACAGGATTCGCTTATTGCTTCACGTATGTCCTAAATAATAAAAAAATTCAAAAAACTCGTTTCAAAAGTTTTACTTAGGCCTAAATCGCGGCACTAAATAATATCGTAACACCGGGGTGTTACAAAACCTTGTTCTTGGAAAAAATAGGGCGGTGACCAAGCCCTGCTCCGTCGCTCTTGGCCGAAAAGGGGCGGTGCACCGGACAGCCCCTGGCGGTGCCACCGCCCTCCACATGGCAGTGCACATCGGACACAGCGGTGACCAAGTCACCCACTGCTGCTCTCGGCCTCGGTCTAGTGGGCACCGAGCTAGGAGTGGCGGTGCCACCGGACCAAGGGTGGCGGTGCCACCCAGGCAGCACTTCAAGCCTAGTTTTGCCTCCTCTTCTTCACCTTTTCTAACACCTTTGCAAATGTGCTAACACCACCAAGTGAATACCACCTTATACACGTGTGTTAGCTTTTCATAAATATTTCCCAAAGGATTAGCACTCTTTTCACAACTCCACTCGATCCTAACACGTAGGCAAAGTTAGATCGCTCAAGTGGCACTAGATAACCGATATGCAAACAAGTTTGCTTCTCTTAATAGTACGACCATCTATCATAAACCCGGTCATGTACTTCTCTACACAACCTTTGACAGGTAAAATGAAATTGTCGGCATGAAAATGTCGACACACAGCAAGCCAAAAGGATCTGCTTAGGATGAGCCCAGAGATCCGCTTAGCTTCAACGCAGGGTTAACCGATCCTACGAATTCCTCCCGAGGCGTGCCAGTCAATTTAACCTGCAATTGTCAAGGAGAGAAAGTTTATCAATAATTTAAGGTGGAACACGCCGGTCTTTGCCCAGACAGTTCCAAGTGTGCCGCTTCAGGAGCAGCCAGACGAGAAAATCGACTAAATAACCGACACGTGAAGAAATCGGCTGTTATGGACAGTAAAGCTTATGGATCGCGATTGATTTTATGTTGATAAGTGTAATACCCACAGATATAAGTGAAATCATCAGCTAGGTGGATATTACTAGTGTAAATCATTGAGCCGATGAATCTAATCGAAAAAGGGATATAACATGCAAACAAATTGACTGTCTAGTACAAATGGATCTACAAACGCTCTGAATATAATCTGCTACCATCAACAGTGAGGTTCGACTGGATCGATGGCAGCTATGATGATAATAACAAACTAAAACTTTAGAATCCGTAAAACTATCTACACATCGACAGGCTTTCGAGAGACACGCTATATGTGTGAAAGCTCGAGCGAATCGACTGAAACAGCAGATTCGGGTGAAAAGGGACTACAGCGTGTGAACAATCGACTATTTCACGTGGATAAACCTATGAACTCATTAGACGTAACCTGCTATCTCTAACAGTAGGGTTCGACCAGGTCGATGGCAGCCGTAATAAAGACAACAAATCAAACCTTTAAAGGATACAGATCTATTCATATTTAATAGAATCACGAGGACATACTATAGGCGTTAAAGTATAGGCGATCGGCTATTTAGCCGATGCAGGCATAGCAAACAGTTAAGGTCACGCCTAATCGAGAACAAATCTACTAACTAGCATCCTTCAATCTACAGTGCCATTAGTGGGGATCGACCGGATCGTTACAGCCATAATAACGAACTATAGACCAGATTTAACTAACTAGCAAATCTCTTCAAGATCATACATGACTTAACCATGTACTATGCACGATCAAGATCGAATTAACAACAGCCGATGAAACATAACTCATCGCTCAAAGTAAGAAACATCGTGTTGTGACAAAGCAAACAACGGACTAAAAGGATATGAGGCCGATCTAAATCGATCTTGATCGGGGAGATTGATGTTGCTGCAAACTAATAACAATAAGGACATCAGCAAAATCGGTAATTTAATGAATCTACTCGAAGGACGCCACCCTTAGGTAGAGCCGATAACTTGACCTTAATCTAATTCGAGCAGTAGAGGTCGATCGGATCGATGCATCCGTACTTGAACTAGATAAGAGTCAATAACTAGCTTATACTAGAGTTCGCAGTGGAGGTCGAACTTAATCGATGTAGCCGTACAAACAGAAGTATAAGCCATAACGGTACTTACAGACAAGCTAGAGCTCGGCCGGACCGATGCAGCCCTGCTTGTTGAAGAACTCGTCGAGATCTACACTACTACTCCTAAGGGTTGACACGAAGCCGAAAAAAGTAAATTATATTTGATTGATTGAATGTCCTTTTTACAATAGCCGGGGTCCCATATTTGTACCGGGGCCTAAGCATGAATCCTACTCAAGTATGACTCATTACAATCTTTGGTATAAAAGAAAACATTCCTAACTTAAGATAACTTGGACCCTAATCTTTTCCTTTTTGTAGAGTCCGATATGTATTTCCCGACGCCAATCGTAGCTCATTGTCGTTATCTGCTGACGTCATTTGAAGAGAGCCGATTCTAGTGTCGTATCTGAATCAGCTGATACCGATCCTTATGCAATCGATTTCTTGATTGATACAATCTTGGAAGCTTCGAGTTCCCGCGTTCTTCTTCCCAAATTTTGGTGTAAACAGAAATGCCCTACAAATATACATTTGCCTTGCGTATTTAATTCCATCTCCAATGTTGATGCAACGCATGCATCAACCAATCACAAATGATATGATCCACTTCATATCATCACATGACCGTATTGGTTCATCGATCTTGACTTCACTTGCTCTTCTCCATTGCTTCGGTCCATCGGCGCCAAGTCATCACTCAACTTGCCCTTCACACTTGCAACCGGTCCATCGAGCCAAGTCTTGTCTTGATCTTCTCCACCTTAGTCACATAACTCAATGTCATGTCTCATATGCAATGAGCTTCTTCATCACATGTGTGAGCTTTGCAACATCTCCAAGCCATTTCACCTCTATGGCATATGTTGCTCACATGTACATGTGGACTAATCACATGTGTATCTCACATTAAACACAATTAGTCCACCTAGATTATCACTCAATTACCAAAACCAAACAAGGATCTTTCATAGGGCACCGGCGGGGTCGACCGTGGCCTGCGAGGGTACGGGTGGGGGGCGCGGATGGCGGCGGTGACGATGGCGGCGGTGTGGTTAGCCGAGACGAGCGCGAGAGGGAGAAAGAGAAGTGACGCTGGCTTGAGCAACGTATAGGGTTACTACCTCGGCGCCGTGATCCGTGGCGCCGAGGTGTGAGCCACGTAAGCGCCAGATCGTCATCCACGCAAAATAGGGCCAGGCACCTCGGCACCGTGAGTCATGGCGCCGAGATGTGTAACCTCGGCCCCCAGGGCCCAAAGTTGAGTTTACGCCGTCCATGAGTCTAAACGTGTATTTTCTTAAAAAAGGGGCTCAATTGCAAAAAATTGGGCCGTGTGAACATCCATCGACAAACTGGCGTTTCCACTGACTGTATCACGATGTGCCTCTCTCTCACACACACTCGGGCTTTCAGCTGATAGGGCGCGATAAATCTGGACCGGGTCGCAACCAGCGGTTTTGGCAATATAAAACTAGGTGTTTGAAATTTTGAATTCGAGTCACGTACACGGCAAGTCGGCAATGGCAACATCTGGGCGGCTGCCTGCCTGTGCCTGGCGCGGCGTGACCCACGTCAACCTTTTCTGCCTGGCTGACCCTCTCAGACCCAGGTATTGTATTTGTATGCCTCCCTTCGACCGGCTCAACTCAGCAAATAAACCCGGTCGGTTGGTAGTGGTAAGCCCTCTCGTAAAGGTATCTCTTTTTATGACACTTTCATTTATTTACTTATTATTAGTTATTTATTTTTATATTACTGGAGTACTCCGTACAATATAGTTAGTAACATTCCCACACCCGGACATACAAACAGGGTAGTACCAATCGTATATTTTCTTTAAGGCCAGCACGAAGGCTGCCAAACATGTATGTTAATAAATAATGGAGAAGAGCACATAAACACTTTTTTTAAAAATGAACATGCAGGTGGGAATAGATTGAGATTCAAGTCCAATAAAGAAGTTCTATTAATAAAATCCAAAAAGTAAGACTCTCCGTCCAAATCCAATGTAAAATAACTAATGTCCAGTCCGATCTAACTCTGGTTAGATCTATATGTGGACACCACATCAAAAATGAGATCATAAACTTAAAAACATCACGTTCAAACAATTATATTTTAATTAAAAAAACGACTGGAATTTATAGGAAATTGTGGTCCTCACATTAAAATCTAGAGCATATATATTCCTAATATTAAATGCGTAAATTCATCCGTCCCTTATTTTTACCTCTCCTAGATTGTTTCCTCTTCTAACATCAATCAGCACCACACTACTTATGTTGTTGCTTACCAAACCGAGCCCCCCCCCCCCCCCCCCCCCCCTAGCATTCACGCGGGGGAGGACGGTGGGTTAGTTTTCATCTTTCATAACATCACAACAAATATACACAACAGACACTCATGTAAGTTGAGCCATTTTTCAACAGTTCCTAGTATGGAATGGATCCTTCATCTTTTTTTTTTTTGAGGAAATAAATGGATCCTTCATTGCAACGTGTATTCTTCTAAAATGCACAAACATATTTGCTAGTTTAACTAAAGCACTTTTTTTAGTACTCCTGGAGCTAATCTCTCATTGTTTTCGTGCATTATGCTTAGAAATACGTTATTTTCTAATATGACGGTCGGTCGTAGTTCAGTAAAGATTTTAAGTGTGTTTGCTTGGACTATGCTATTTCTGAGTAATATTTTCTATTTCATAGGACATCTTGGTCCCTTATTTATAGCTCTAGCATTAACCGGTCTGGAATTAGGTGTAGCTATATCACAAGCTCATGTTTCTACGATCTCGATTTGTATTTACTTGAGAATCTAATTACACATGAATAACCCAAATCCATTCCCACCTCTAAACCAGCCGTCGAACCGTATAAAAGCTTGGGTGCGTGGCGACTGGCAGCGACCCGACCGGCCGGGCGCCGGTCAGAGACCTGCTTTGTTTTCTGTTCCGGGTCAACCCAATGAAACGAAACACGGGTCAAGGATTGTTCGACGCGAGCGCCAATGTCCCAATCACCTGACATTCCGATCGACCGCCTCACACGTTGACCACTCATCCCCCTATATATACGCACACACGCCCCCAAGCCTTGAAGCAAATCACACACAACACATACAGGCTGCTGCGACGAGCTGTGGACGATTCCCATTCATCTCTCATCATTCTCAGACGACACAAACACTGCTTGCGCGCGGCGGTCACGACCCGAGACACACTCTCCCTCGCACCCAGATTGACATCGACCCGTGCGCTCGATCGCCATCTCTACGGGCGGCGCGGCATCGGCAGGCAGGCAGCCGGCCGGCGGCGGCATGAACTGGAAGCGCAAGAGCTCCGGCAGATGCAGAGGGGAAGAGGTGCGGGAGCGCCTGATCCAGCAGGATCCGGTCGGCGGCAGCTGCAAGGGCGCGGGCTGCGTGCCGCGCGGCTGCGTGGCGGTGCTGGTCGGCGGCGGGGACGCGGAGCCGGAGGAGCGGGTGGTGGTGGACGTGCGCGCGCTGGGGCAGCCCTGCGTGCGAGCGCTGCTGGACATGGCGGCGCGGGAGTTCGGGTACGACCACAAGGGCGTGCTGCGGATCCCCTGCGCCGCCGACGAGTTCCGCCGCGCCGTCGCCGCCGACAGCCACCGGCCGTGCAGACGGTAAAAACGACGACGGCACTTATTGGTGATGTATGTACGTACGTACGTACGTACAAAGGTGACAAAAGGTGTGTCAATGATAGATCAACGCTCCTTTATTTACACAGATGTGTCATGCTCATGCATAGAGACGAACGTCGTAGCTAGGGTATGTACATAGAACAGGCTGCATGTGTGCGTGCTCTAATTTAATTAGGAGTCGCCTGCATGTCTGCTTGTGTTCTGAGCTGGTTTGCAGGTGTTGCAAGCTTTTTTCCTTTGAGTTTAGTTTGCAAGTGTACAAATTAACTGGGGACAGTTAGTTGTTTTCTTGTCATCGTCAACCAAAAGCAAGCTGATCAATTCACACGATATATACCTGGTGCCTGGTGGTGTGTGTCTGATCCCCTTCCGATTTCGTGCGGGCTGCGCGCCTGCGCCGTTACAAATTCCACGACGTCGTCGTTGGTTGCCCACGCACCCGTGTTACGCCGCCGCGGGCGCGCGTTCCGTGTCTGCCTGCCTCGCTCTGTGCCGGCCGGCAAATTAAGATTGCCCATTCCAATCTCCACACTTGCGTGCGTACGTAACAGCAAGCTGCACGCACGTACGGCACGCCAATTTTCAGCGCGCGGTGGACGACGTACGCATCGTCGTTGATTTGGCTCCCGTGTCCGGTGTGCCCAGAGCGCAAGCAGGAAACCTGCAGGGTCGTCGTCGTTGTGCGCGTGCGTACGCAAGGATGTCGGCGTCAGCGTCGGCGTCGGCATCGGCATGCTCACTCGGCGCCTCGGCGGCAAGTGCGCGGCGCCGGGTTCCGGCCGCCTGTTTGAGCGCAGACGGACAGACCATTCGCTGACGGGGACTGATCGACATCCTCACGTACGCACGAGTGAGCTAGCTTATGCTTATCCTGCTGGTAGCGCCGGTGCTGTATACGCATTGGGCAATAATGCACCATGCATCGCAATCATCCATGCATGCGCATTCTTCAACCAATCTAGCTGTGTCATTGGATGGACTGCGCATATATTATATAATTGTTTTAATTTAAGGTTATAATTGTGTCATCGAATCAACAGGAATATTATGTATACGTGACGACCGATGCAATGCATTAGGCATACGTGCACACGTTCTTCTCGATCTGGACTAAAAATTGTTTTACCGAGTGAATGGTCTCAGCTAATTAATTCGAGGGAGACAATGGAAGTTGTATACTAACCAACCATGTATAGATAATATAAGTATTTCATGATATTTATTACAATTTATATGTAAATATAAGCATTCTTTTACGGCAAGAGCAGGCCTCGCTTTGTCAGAGGCTAGCAAAGTTTTTTTTTTTATTGCCAGCACAGGTCCAAAGAGAGCTCGTCTGTGGCTCTCTGCTGGTAGATTATCATTGGTCAAGACAAGGCAAAGATTTGCTAGAGGATTATTCAAGCACCTAAATTAAATTATCTCGTAATCTCTCCGCTGACAGCCAACGCAAAGATGACGTGGTCTTTTTAACTAGAGGCGTCAATCTTTTTATTTACACTTATTAATCTGTTCCAAAAAAAAAGAATGCTAATATATACTATACATGACATATGAAATATAATAACAGGATATTCTCCGTTTTTTTTTTCTTATGAATTTAATATTTGTCTACATTTATAATTAAAAAAATACATTTTTGTGATAGAGGGAGTCACACTTTTTCAAATTTGACTAGTTATATTGAAAATAAAATAGTAAATATTTGCATTTTTAAGTAAATTTAATTTGATAATATATTTTGTGATCAATATAATAATATTTATTACACATCATAAATATTCGCACTTTGCATATACTATATTTAGTTAAATGTAGAAAAAATTAATTTCTAGATAACGAGATGCATTTTTTATAGGAATTTACATTCCATTACTCAACCATGTCGGCTAAATCGCCTGACACCAGAAACATAATACAATCAAGCACTCCGGCCCTGACTAAAGGCGCCAAACCCTGGCTCTTGCACCCTATAGATGCAAGTTCATGTGCTACTTTATTACATTCACGAGGAGCATATCTAACAAGGACGGAAGCAAAGCTCACACTTAACAAAACCTTGAGTTCATGGACTAAACCGCCCACCACAGCAAGCCTGAAATCATCTCCCTGTATCGCCCACGCCACCTGCTGTGCATCGGTCTCCGGGACAATATTGTTCATGCCAATGGCAGCCGCTGCCTTCACCCCTTCCATACAAGCAATGAGTTCCGCATGCATCGGATTGATCGCAAGAGACACTTTCCCGGCACCTGATTGAATTACATCTCCACTTTCATCCCGGATTACATAGCCCCATCCACCATCCTTGTCAGCCTCCCTAAAAGCTCCATCAACATTCAGCTTCAGCATGCCACTTGGGGGTCTCTCCCATCGTGGACTCTGCCTGCTATGCCCTGGAGCTTCAGTTGTTAGCGCCTGCAATTGTTTGAACTCCGTGGCTTGACGCCCACTTAAAGCTGCAATTTCAGCAGCTGTTCTTTTGCTTTCCCCCCTCCCTGACACGGTTTCGTTCATACCACCAATTATTCAGAAGAAATACGGCTCGCAACTGTAGCTCGTCATCTATTTTCAGCAGCTTTTCTGTCACTTCCTTTGCATCACAGCAGGCCACCAGTTTCAGTCTTATGGCCTCCATACCAGCGTTGCACCATACTGCTTTCACTAGCTTGCATTTCAGGAACAGATGGCTCCCATCTTCGCCCGCACGGTTGCACATATAGCAGCGATCATCCTCAACTTTTATACCTCGTCGCTTGAGGTTTGAACGCAGTGCTGGGAAGGAGGAATATACATGAAGTCGGCGGAGAGGATTAATTCGCTATATGGCCACGACACGATGTCTACTTTCCCGGTTTGCCGTGACGAAGCAGGCAGAGGTAGGCATGGAAATTCAGACCTGGAGTCAGTAATAAAATCAATAATCATTGGCACCGTTCCTGGCCTAATGAATAATTACGAGAAGCAGGAGATGATTTGGACGTGGTCGGTCTCAGTCGCGCCCCGAGCCTTGACAAAACAGGCTTTTCTAGCTAGCCCGGCCAATGCAGTTCTCAACCCAAAATGCTTGCAAGTCACGGAAGATGAGATCACTGAGAAGTGAGAACAATAACGTTTTCTAAATTGTATTTTAAATAAACCGTTCTTGACTTGACGAGCTGACTCCGGCCAGCAGACTCAGACACTCAGTGCTGGTATAATACCCGAAGCGTCGCATCAAATCGTTCAGACACAGCCTACGGTTTGAACCTGGTTAAAGCATGAGACGACACAAATGCATCTCGTTAAAGCATACGGTTTGAACCTGGTTTTCTTTTTAGAGTTCATTGAACCTGGTTTTCGGAGACTCGACAGCCTCGTTTGAACGGATCGTGTGCAGTTAGGTTGGAATACATGGTTCTTTAACCAGTCTGACAAAAGCAGAGGGCTTCAAAGTTCAGGTGGTTCCTTTTATTTAAACTGTAGTAAAAATCCAAGGCAGCAAAGCAAGGGAACAGAAACTCACTGATCGTTTTGCTGCATGACGACACCGGTAAATTTTGGAAGTCTTAGAGTTCAAGAAACGATTGTTTGAGGCCACGTATATGTCATGGAATGATCTTTACAGCTGAATTAAGTCAAGATGTCAAATTTACCTGAATAATATCTAGAATGATCTTTTTCAGTTCATGTACCCCTCACCTCACCTCCCAACACACACACACACACAACATCATCCAATTTAACATTTGAGATCTGGTCTGAGTTCTCATAAGAAGCAAGTTAAAAATCTTTATATACATGTCATCAGCCATGGGTGACATGCGGATGGTCTTCAGAGCAAGAAGGAAAGTGTTTACTGTCCAGATTTAGAACAAAAACACCAACTTGACTTTCGATCAGCTAGTAGCGCTCCTGAAATTCAGATCAACTGCAACAGTCCCAAGCACAAACAAATCCACTTTGATCTTTTCATTTAGACATATGTGTCTCCTATATTTGCTTGCACCAACAGGCAACAGAAGTGCATGCCTCAGGAATGCATCCAGTGGAGAAAAACTGTATCGTCAGTTAAGCAAGGCATGGAATCAGCAGTAGCGTAAGAACAAACAGGGATAACAAATGGAGGAGACATGTCGTTGCAGATGCCCAGTTTGTTTAATATTCTTGCACGGGCACTGTCACTATCTGATTGAGGATTTGCAAAGTACTAGTACTAGTTTAGGAATTAGCAAGAGCATTCACTTTAAAGGTTGCAAAACTATTTGGAACTGAGATTTGGGAACAGATTTTTGGTTCTAATCTGAACTACTTACGGCAAGCTTCGGTTTCAAATACGAGAGGATTGTCACCGTTGATTTTAGCAAATTACAAATGTGCTGCAAATTATTCGAAGTATAAACCATATTTGAAGTACTTTTCATGGCATAATCTAACAGTTTTTCACTTCCTCAAAATAACGCACTTTCCCTTTAGTCGCCAAGATATTTATTTTGAAAGTTCAGAACAATTACAGCATTGATTAGGTGAAGATAGAAATGGTACTTTCACTTTAGTCGCCAGGATATTTAATTTGAAAATTCAGAACAATTACAGCGTTAGTTTGCTACAGATATAGGTGGTGACAACGATTGCAGTGAAAAAGAAGCGACAGAATTATGTACAAAGTGCATAATGCAAGCCACAAATGACGCCACGTAGCTTGCAAGCTGAGCAGAATATATTAAAACTGTCACTCATGACTACCATCCCAAAGGTTCTCGGGTTCAGAATTTGTAATAATAACATTAATCGTCCGCAATGGAAGCAGCTCAGACTAGAAAAACAAACATGTTCCTCTGATATCTCCAACAAAGCTGAAGAAAAACAAAATACCATCTGGTAATACAATTCCATTTCCCTCGACAGTTCACACCAGCAGCAGCTCAGGCCTTGAGCTTGCCGTAGAACCTCTGCTTCTCGTCTGTGGTCTGGAAGCGCCCATGCCCAAACTTGGACGAGGTGTCGATGAACTTGAGCTTGATATCCTCCAGCGCCAGCCGAGAGGTCTGCTTCAGCAGAGATTGGCGGAGAGTCACCACCCTCTTCTTGGGACCGACGCAGCAACCCTTGATCATCAGGTAGTCGCCTTTGACGATACCATAGTGGGGGAATCCACCCATGGGAGTGATGTCCTTCTCAGTCCTGTAAACGATCAGGATTTAGTAATCAGCACAGATACTTGTAACTGAAAGAACACATTCAAGTTTGAGAATCATGTAGCTGCAGTGAATCAACAAAAAAGAATACCTGTCAAACTCAGTTGAGGCATCATGGCTTTCCTGTTCAGCCTTGCCGATCTTGTAAACCTTCTTGTTCATCTCAGTACGGTGATGGTATCCATTCTGACCAGCACGGGCAACTGTGTACGACACCCTAGCAGGATGCCAGGCACCGATACAGGCTACCTTGCGGAGACCCCTGTGGGTCTTACGGGGAAGCCGGGTAACGCCCCAACGAGTGACCACACCCTCATACCCCTTACCCTTGGTGACTCCAATGATGTCAATCATCTCATCCTTCTGGAACACAGCATCAACAGGGACTTCCTTCTCAAAGAATTTGTAACCATAGTCCACCTTGTCTGCTATAGTGCCACCGTTCACCTGGATCTCCATAAGGTGAGCCTTCTTCTGCTTCAAACCCTTCATCTTTTTAATCTGAAATCAGAAAGAAAAAAAAAAGCATTGGAAGTGTGAGCAGAGCACAATTGAAAATAAAAGACTGCGCTACAATGACAAGTAGATTCAAACCTGAGTGTGGGCGATAACACGGATAACTGAAGCATACTTCTTCATCTTCTCAAGCTGCAACTGGATTTCTTTCTTGCCTGCGTCGCTGTCATATTTGAGGGCATACTTGGTGAAGGCCTTCTTCTTACTCTTGCACCAGTTCTTGTAGAACCTTCTCCTCACTTCTTCGCTAAGGTGCTGGGCCCAGACAGAATTGAGGGTCCGCAGGCCACGGGGGGTCTTCACATATGCCACAAGTCCGACAATGACAAGGGGAGGGGTCTCAATGATAGTCACAGCCTCACAAGTTTCCTTCTTGTGGAGCTCTGCACAAGACCGACAGTGTTATTACTCTCATGCACAACCCATAGCACTCCTTAATCTTGTTGTTGCCTATTTATATTAGCCACAAAAGCAACAGTAATTGTCTCCTCAATAGAGAACATGCCGTACACATTGCACCCTATGACAATGATTGAACTTACTGGAGCCAGGCTTCTCGACCTCACGCACAATGTGTGTCATTCCAGCCTTGTAGCCAACGAAGGCAGTGAGGTGGCAGGGCTTCTTTGGGTCATCCCTCGGGAAGGACTTCACTGCAGGAAAAAAAAAACGGAAATAAGCACATCAGATACATATACGATGGGTTAGTGTGCCCATTCACTGAGTTGCACAAATGCAGAGTACTCCACTAAACTGGAAATATATGTATGTGTATACTTAAAATTGGTACCACTTGTGACAATAACTTATGAACAGCTTCATAATTTAGTGTTTCAACATTGGGATGCAAACTTGACAAAACTTCAACCCCCGATTTTAATGTTTGGAGCACACAAACAACCACAGTACCAGACAATGTAAATCAGCAAGATCAATCATGCACTTACAAAACTGTACGTCAGCCAGTCTATTGCACAAGAAATGTCCGAAAACTACCAATTTACAATCCAGAGAGTGCTAGCACACAGCAAACGCACGAGTTGGGCTACTAAGACCACTCTAGCAACTATTACAGAAACTGCACAACCAGTGAACGCGCAGCCCGTTGCTAACTAGGCAGATCAGCAGCGGCAAGCGATGGGCAAAAGGTAACTAGTCAAATGAATCGGTGCTGCAACACGTACCCTTTCCGCGGTGGCGGGAAGATCGCTTCCTGGGTAGGAAGCCAAGGGACCCGTGCCTCGGGTGCTCGAATTTACGGTGCGACATCCTCGCCGGCCTCCTTCCTTACCTGCAGGAATCAACACCGATAAAACAATTAGATCCACGATCAGGGCACGGCAATTTCCAGAATCTGAAGAAGGCCTAAGCGGGTTGCACGGATTCGGGCAATGAAATGGCAGACGAACAACGCGAAATCGAGACGAAGTGAAGGGGCGTTGCTTGGTTACCTGAGGGGAGCGCGGGCGGCGGCGTCGCTGGCTGGGCGGAGGCGGAGGCGGAGCGGGTAAACCCTAGGGAGTGGATTTATAAGTGGCTGCGAGTGGGAGTTTTTTGGCTCACTCGGACGAAAATGCCCCTGGGCCTAGGGCTGCGGCCTGCGGGAACAAGACGCCCCGCGCAAGCGAAAGGGCTACTGGGCCAGGTTGCCTCTGTTGGTGTCAACCGATCCCATCAGTTTGGGCTGGGCTCGAGCCCAATGTCTTTCTTTGCTAAAGGTAAATTTATGTTTTTTATATAGTCCCCAAACCAGAAATGAAACGTGACAAGAAAAAAAAAGCACTATAGATTTTGGGTGAAGAAGTGGGCAAGTGGCAGATGACTTTTGCAAAACCTATATTCTGATAAGAAATTGCAGCAAAGCACCTTTCTCGATACTATCTGTTGTGATGAATTGTTCAACTATTCGCTTGAACTTATCAGCCCGGCTTATCAGTCATGGTACATTATTTTTCTTTCACAGCAAAACGGCATAAGCCGACTTATCAGCCAGCATGGTTTCGTTTTTTTGGATAAAGATGGTAATAGATTCCATAAAAAAAGAAGAAGAATGTAATTCTAGTCTGGCCTAAATCAAACAAGTTAAGTTTGCTAAGTTTATGATAATTAGTATCAATATTTATGATTCCAAATAGATATACTATAAAATATATTTGATGATAAATCTAATGATACTTATTTGATATATCAATCAACATTGAAAACATTTTTATAAATTTAGTTAAAATTAAAAGAGCGTTGCATTCTTGTTTGAATCGGAGGGAGTGGTTGTTTTCACTCATTTAACAAGTCATCATCCTGTTGGAAAAGCATCGTGCCTGTCTGCCTCCATTGCTGACAAGGGTCCATCCTTTCAGTTCACGGTCCTCACGCTAATCTCCCGCGCGTGTTTGAGTCAATTATCCCGGCCTGCACTTGCGAGGGATTTCAAAGGGCCGATAAGGAGATCCACGCTTGGACACTCACAAATGTGTCGACTGGCCGCTACATGCAGCACAGTACGTAGCAGTGCTCTCAACTAGCCAGCTATTTACTCGAGATTGGCTGTCCATTTCAGAGTTTCTATATACATTTTTTTCTGCATTTTTTAAGTGATAACACACTGTGCCTTGCTTTCTAGAGGTCTTTGCTTACCATTGGTCGTAAAAACAGCTCAACTCCAAAGCGAGATGAAAAGGATTTTCTCTATGCGTGTTCGCACGGTCCAAGTACATCTTCCATGCTTTCGTGATGAAAGATCTTGCTTGACACCTTTTTCTCAAGGTGGATATGTTCAGACATACGTGTTGTCTTTAAATTAAAAAAAAAAGAGATTTTGGATTCAATCATTGAATAAGGCAGCCTCAAACTAGCCAACATTGAATCAATGGCGGCTCTCGAATTTTTGAAGGGTCGCCGTGAAAGCTTGAACGGGCCGTGCTTCTCGTAGCACATTGTCTGTAAAAAATCACTCTTGTTTAGCTAAACAATAAAAATTTACATAGATTATGGCAGTAATGAGAAATTGTTTCTTCATTTATACTGGAAGCTAAAAAGAAAGTTTCTCTGTTCCTCCATTACAACTAAGAATGAAGAGTAGAATTATACCAAATGCAAGAAGCTATTCACCTTACTCCATCAGAAAATCAAGAAGCTAGATCTAAGAATGATGAGTAGAATTATACCAAACACGCCCTAAATCAAACGGAGTTTTCTACAGTTTCATCATGCACGACAAATCATTAGTTAGGAATAGGCGGGGTGGTAATGGGCCATCCATGATCTGTTTTACAATCCAAACCAGCCCTTAATTAGTTTTAGCTGAAAAAGAACCATATGTAAATTCAGTCTCACTCTTTTTTGACCCAGCCCTTAAGATTTGTAGGCAAGAAATCTGGGCCCATTGGTAGGCCTTATTCGTTTTTGTGCTCTTTCTGATCTAGTCGTCGGAACTACCCTTGCCCACAAAAAGGATGCACACAGTTTTTTTTAGGGAAAATGCATATAGTTTATCTCATAGGAATTATATGTGAGTATATGTTTATTTAAACTTTGCAGGTACACTTCAGTTGTACAAGTCATAAACCAGGAATATATACAATATATGCTCCAAACATAATAGCATGATTCATTATTCTGTAATTGTTCTTGCTGATATATAGCTAGTTATAGTGTGCAGTTTTTAAAACAACAACATATTATGGAGTCTATTGAACTCAACATTATGACGTGAAACATTTTATTTAAACAATGTATTTAAATTTTTTAATGTTCATTTTATCTCCTCCCCTCTTTGCTAACAGTAATTTTCTTTTCCCTTGAATGCACAAACGTTTAATGTTTTAGATGGAAAATTGATTTCCAAATATATAGGAGTCTACGGAGATTGATTGTTCAGTATACACTTGACTAACCATGAGCTGTATCTGTACTCGTATACAATTTTGTTTCATCTTCACTGTTACAACTAGAATCCATGTCACAAACTCATTCGTTAACATGGTATTAAATTTGTTAGTTATTACTTTGAATTAAATTTTCAATAATTATTTATGTGTACCTTTTCATTTTTAAACCTTATTTCAGTTCTTATGATTATGAATTGTAGCTTTCTAGATTCTTACATGGATTTGTTTTATTTCATGTGGAAATCGGAATGCAATTTCCTCTTTTTTATCCTAAATTTTAGGTATTAATCAGTTATATTTAACTCTCACGTTACTTTAGGTACATACCTTCTTCCAATCAAGTACACTCACTTTGACTTTCTTGTATATTTATTTTGCTATGCATCTAGATATAAGGTCACTACTACAGAAATGAGATCTAGTCCCGGTTAGTCCCGGTTGGGACTAGCAATCCGGGACTAAAGGTGTTGTTCTTTAGTCCCGGTTTGCCACAACCGGGACTAAAGATCTTCCCAGCTTTAAAAAAATAATAATGCCTCCCACCGCTGCGCCCTGTGAGATTCGAACTCATGCACTGCCTCGCGCGTAGCTTACCACCCCACCTACACAACGCATCTAACATTGGATGGGATGCTTTCCTTTTGAACTAACCCATCGGGGGACCTTTAGTCCCGGTTGGTGTTACCAACCAGGACTAAAGGGTCTACCTTTAGTCTGGGTTGGTATTACCAACCGGGACAAAAGGTCCCCTGCCACTGTGCCGAGCGCAGTAGCCGTTGGGCAGGGACTTTTAGTCCCGGTTGGAGACACCAACCGGGACTAAAGGCCTCTCTAGTCCCGGGGGCAAAAAAAAAATGCCGAGGCTAATGCCAAATTGGGACATCGTTCTAAAGTCTGTTCTCTAGTAGTGGGCCATGTTCTTGCAGTTCTACTTTAGCAGTACTTTTCAGCGAACGAACAGTGTTTTCCTCTCACAACAAATCAGCATAAGCCAAATTTCAACGAAACGAACATGGACTATGTCTAGATACATAGCAAAATGGATGAACCAAAAACGTCAAAGCGACTTGTAATTTGGAACGGAGGGAGTAGAAATCAAGAACATTTTTTCCATTACTTGTACTCAAAATGTATCTATTTAATTCTTACATTTGTGATGGATTATCTATTTTGTTTCTTAATTAATCAATGAGAAAATTTAAAAGAACTATTTTCCTTTAATTTACTTAGAGTTTAAGCTATTAAATCATCTATATTTTCATGGGCACTATTTTCCTTTAATTTACTTAGAGTTTAAGCTATCAAATCATCTATATTTTCATGGGCTATTTCTTCTTTACATAATTTGGCTTCCCGATCCTGTAAGAATTTGGGATACTAATATTTCGCCACACGCCATCTCGTCTGACGACTGATGAGTGATGAACCCAAAATGATGCACGTTCGCAACTTGGATCCTTTGCAAATAAAATGCTAGTGTGTACTGTGGGGCGAGGCAACAATCAAATTGCGTTGCCACGTATGTTCTGCTGATAGGCCGAAGGCCGGGATGAATCTGGACTGGACCAGGTCGTAAGCGGCGGCTAATTTTGTAATATGAAGCTAGGTGTTTGGAAATTTTTTAAAATCGATCCGCACACCCGCCGGGTCTGTCTGGATTGTGAAAGTATATATCCCCCTTTCCAATCGCTTTTGATGATCCTCCACATGCGTAGCGTAGCCCCGCCGCACTCGCACGGAAATTAACAGGGTAAACCGTATAAAAACTGGGTCCGTTGCAGTGCAGCTGGCTAGGGCCGTTCGTTCGTTCAAAGACCCGCGTTTTCTCCGTCAACGAAACGCGGGTAAGATGGCACGACACGAACACGATCGATCGTGATGTCCCAATCATCTGACATGCATTCCCCTACCGCCTCGCATAGCATGTTGACCGCTCGCCCTCCGCTCCGCTGTGTATATATATATATATATAGGCCCAACTCTTGAAGCGAAGCAATCACGCACACTGTCGTCGATTGACACTTTCAGCTGCTTGCCCTACCCCTACCCGTCAAAAGATCCCAGCGCGGCGCTCCTCTGATCGGTCTCCGTTGTGCGTCGCCCCTGCGGCATGATCTGGAAGCGGAAGACCTCTGGGCGAGGCGGCAGCTGCAGTGGCAGGGACGAGATGCGGGAGCGGCTGATCCCGGCCGCCGCGGGCGGCGGCTGCGCGGCGGGGTGCGTGGCGGTGCTGGTGGGCGGGGGCGAGGAGCCGGAGCGGGTGGTCGTGGACGTGCGCGCGCTGGCGCAGCCCTGCGTGCGGGCGCTGCTGGAGGCTGCGCAGCGGGAGTTCGGCTTCGACCAGAAGGGCGTGCTCCGGATCCCCTGCGCCGCCGCCGAGTTCCGCCGGGCCGTCGCCGCCGGAGGCCACCGGTGCAGACGGTAGGGAGCTAGAAAACGATCGAGCGCGCGCCTGGTGGTGCTGGTGGTGAGTCGATCGATCGTGTACATACATGTGTACAAAGGTGCATGCATGGAGTTGTTCATACTTCATAGCATGTTCAGTTCCTCATGCTTAACATAGCGTAGAACAGGATGTATACATGCTGAGTTTGCAGTTGTTGAATTTTGAGAAGAGGTCCAGTTTTGGTTTTGAAAAGATGCAAGTGCTGCTCGAGTTGGGAGTAGTTTATACCAATGATAATAATAAGTTTTTTTTAGCATAACCGGAGCTTTATATTAGCCATGAGCGGTATTACAATCAGCATCAGCGATAACTCGTAATCCCGGTGGAGTTATATGCCACTCAACCACCGGGTTATCACGAGAAACCAACTTAGCACACTCATGAGCTAGCCTATTACAGGATCTACTAGCAAAACATAAAATGAAATCATCAAAGCTCAGGCTGAGATCCGCCAACGGGTACAGAAGAGGATCTACCTGATCTTTGTGTTGAGCGGTTTTCCCATAGGTTCACCAAGACCTGGCAATCTGTTTCCAGAATTAGCCTGCGAACTCCCCTTGCGCATACAGCAAGCCGTCCAGGCACGCCCTCGCTTCCGAGGTTAAGGCATTCAAGGAATGTTCATACCATTTGGCCGTCCCCCCACAGGTTCTGCCATCATGATCACGTAGAACGACTCCTGACGCACATGTTCGATCTCTGTCGTAGAAGGGTGCATCCACGTTGCATTTGATCCACCCAGGTTCTGGTCTCCTCCATTGATGTTTCCCTCGTGTTGCTGCATGGAGGTCTTTTGGGGGATGAGCAATCTGACAGAGATCAAATGCTAGGTCTATCACCCATTGCACCATCACGCGCATCGGCCAAACTGCCTCCCCATGCCGCTGCTTATTCCTGGTCATCCAAAGTGACCACATGCCACATTAAATAACAGCCGCATCCTTCGGGGGACAAAGAGACTTATCAACAAGATCATGTGCCCAAGTGAGAGGATGCAACTTTGGTAATTTAACCCCCGTGACCTTCTTGGTTTCAAGCCAAAATCTCTTGGCAACAGTGCAGTCCATCAACACATGCTTGATTGATTCATCCGCCGCACCTCACGTCTCACAAGTGGTTCAACGTGTCTTTTGTGCAAAACTGCTTTTGTTGGAAGGAAGCCATTGACAACCCGCCACCAGAAAACTCGCGCTTTTGGTGGAACACACAAAACCCAAATTAAATCCGCTTCCAAGTTTTCTCATCAGAGGTGGACGCAACCCCGTCATTCACTGGCTGGTTATTATCATCATAGAGCTTGCGATACGCTGACCGAACTGTGTATAAGCCATGGCGTTCCAGTTCCCAACAAGCCCAGGCATCATTACCTTGCCCTCGAATCGGCGTACACAGAATGGCTTGAGCATCTACATTGAAGAATACTTTCTTAATCAGGTCCACATTCCAGCTCCCACTCGGCGCCAGCAGTTCGGATACATTTGTGATCTGTGGATTGACTGGCACAGTGATAGGCCGACCATATATTCGTCGAACTGCCATCGCCAATTCTCCTTATCAATCCTTTCTCCAAGCTCTCACTACAGCAGCCAGCGGCTTCTAGCATTTCTTTTCCTAGTTGATGTGAGAAAGACGGCGCCGAAAAGGCTCCATACTATGGTACTGTAGCGCTGTAGAAGGCAGGCACCGAACGGCTCACCTGTCCCACTGTAGCCACAGCAGGGATAGGCGCAAAAGTCAGTTCTGTTGTGTTATCTAGTCACTATAGCAGTATGGCAGCTGTACTAGGACTAGATGGATAGAATTGTATAAATAGTTTGCCACTGTAACTCAGTAAAGAGAGTTCAGATTTGCCATCTTCTATACAGGGCTCCGGCCAACGCTGATGTCTCTGCTGTGTGTGTATGCTATGTTCTCCCCCTCTTCTTCTACCTCGGAGCATAGTGTGTGGTCAGACAACGTCTGTCATGGTCGGCAAGACTGATGAGTGGTCGACTCACCTGAGCCGGTGATTCTGTGGGCTAACAAGTGGTATCAGAGCCATACAAGCGTCGTCGCCGGACTAACCGCTGGCGATGACGGACGATTCGGAGATGGACGACAGCAGTGGCACTGTTGTGGCTGCCCAACCACGACAGGAGGTCGTTGTTCGCACGGTGCAGGAGGTCAGCGGCATCAGTTGGCCGACGCTGACTCGCACCAACTATAGAGAGTGGTCGGTGACCATGAAGGTCAAGTTTAGAGCTCGACGACTCTAGAATGCTGTTGACAAAGGCACCGAAAATGAAGATGATATGTCAGCGTTGGAGGCTATCCTCGTTGCTATACCGGCGGAGTACAGGGAGCCGCTGGGGGCAAAGAGCTCTGCTAAGGAGGCATGGGAGGCTATTGCAGCGATGCGCGTCGGTTCCGACCGCGCAAAGAAGGCGACGGCCCAGCTTCTGAAGCAGGAGTACGCCAACCTCAAGTTCAAAAATGGTGGAACGATGGAGGATTTCTCCGTCCGCCTGTAGACGCTCATCAGCATGCTGAAGAGCCACGACGTCACCATCGATGAAGAGGAGGCGATCTCCAAGTACCTCCACTCCGTGCCGGTAAAGTACATCCAGATCGCTCTCTCCATATAGACGATGCTGGGCTTGTCCACCCTCACCATTGAGGATGTAACAGGCCGTCTGCGGGCGGTGGACAAGCACCTGGAGCAGGCGACAGCACTGAAGGACAGCAGCAAATTGCTGCTGACAAAGGAGGAGTGGGTTGCTCAGAGAAACTCCGAGGTAGCCTCCTCCAGCCGTGGCGGCAAGGCTTCTTCGGAGAGGAAGAAGCAGGTTGACCCCAATGCCTGCCGACGCTACGGGAAGACGAGCCATTGGGCACCGGAGTGCCCAAATCGTAAGCAGGAGAAGAAAGTTGAGGCTCATCTAGCGCAAGCTGATGATGATGATGAGGCCATTATCCTGATGGCGATATTCTGTGCACTGCACGACGTTGAGGCCGAGGAGAAGGAAGAGGTGATGATGGTGGAAGAACCTGGGAAGGCCCTGAAGGCTGTCAACCTCAATGAACCGCGCGTCCAAGTCCACCTCGGACGTGTGGGCACCGACTAGGAGCAGCGGTGGTATCTAGACTCTGGTGCCAGCAACCACATGACGAGCTCCAAGGCAGCCTTCTCTGAGCTCGACGACAACGTTACCGATACGGTGAAGTTTGGTGATGGCTCAAGGGTGGCAATCCAAGGGCACGACACCTTCATCTTTAGATGCTAGAACGGGGATCACCACGCGCTAACGGATGTATATTACATCCTGCGGCTGCGTTCAAGCATTATCAGCATTGGTCAGTTGGATGAGCACGATAGCGTGGTACTGATCAAGGACAGAGTCTTCAGGATCAGGGAGCGGAAGCAGCGACTTCTTGCCAAGGTGAAGAGGTCCCTGAACTGGTTGTACCTGCTCGACCTGAAGGTAGAGAAGCTGGTGTGCCTAGCGGCAAGGCACACGGAGGAACCATGGCTGTGGCATGCCCGGTTCAGACATCTCAGCTTCGATGCGCTTGGTCGGCTGGAGAAGATGGTCTGAGGGCTACCCCACATCCAGCATAGAAGCGAGCTATGTGACAGCTACCGACCGGGAAGCAGAGGAGGCTGCCATTCCCAAAGGTGGCCAACTATCATGTGGAGGACGCTCTCGAGCTCGTCCACGATGACCTCTATGGGCCGATCATGCCACCTACAAATGGTAGTCGGTGGTACTTCCTCCTGCTCATGGATGATTGCAGTCGCTACATTTGGCTGCAACTCCTGATGAGCAAGGATGAAGCAGCAGCGGTGATCAAGAAGTTCAAGATGCGTGCGGAGGCCGAGAGTGGCAAGAAGCTCCGCGTGCTGAGGACTGATCATGGTGGCGAATTCACTTCGGTGAAGTTTGCTGCGTACTATGTGGATCAGGGTGTGGTACGACACCACACCGTGTTGTACTCACCACAATAGAATGGCATGGTGGAGCTACGAAACTAGACGGTGGTTGACATGGCTCGATCGATGATGAAGGCCAAAGGCATGCCGATAAGGTTCTAGGGTTAGGCGGTGACCACATCGGTGTTCATCCTCAACCGTGCTCCCACCAAAGCCCTAAAGGGCAAGACCCCATTCGAGGCTTGGCGTGGATGCAAGCCGAGCGTGTCCTTCCTCCGAACATTCGGCTGCATCGGCCACGTCAGGAAGAAGAAGCCGATCCTCACCAAGCTAGAGGATAGGAGCACACCGATGGTGTTCCTGGGCTATGCGAAGGGTACCAAGGCATACTGGCTCTATGACCCACATGGAGACAAGGTACTTGTCTCACGCGACGTCGTGTTCGACGAGAAGGCGGCTTGGGACTAGAACAGTCCGAGCACGGGGAAAGCTGGCGGCTTCACCAGCACCTTCATCGTCGAGCACTTGGTCATCCATAGTGGTGGAGACACTAGGAAAGAGGTGCCGAGCACTCCGGGAGGGGTGCTGAGCACTCCAGCAACAAAGCCAAGCACTCCTAGGGCAGTGCCGAGCACTTCGGGAGGGATGCCGAGCACTCAGGGAGGTGTGCTGAGCACTCCTAGAGGGATGTCGAGCATGCCAAGAGTGGTGCCGGAAGGTTCTGTAGTGGTGTCGACCACTCCAGGATGGGTGCTAAACACTCCCATAGCAGAGCCAAGACGTCTTGCAGTGGTGCCGACCACTCCAAGACTAAGGCTCAACAATCCTACAATGGGGCCGAGCACTGCAGGAGTTATGATGAGTTGTCTAGGAGTAGTGCTGAGCATTATAACCGGGGTGCCGAGCACTCTGGGTGCTGTGTCGAGCACTTCGGCAGAATAGGGAACTCAATCGATGTCGATCGAGTTTGCCTCACCTCCAAGTGATATCACTGATTTCGTGGATGCCTTCCATGAAGGTGAGGAGGTGCGGTTCCGTAGGCTGGATGACATCATCGGTGGCATAGGACCCTCAGGCCTAGTGGGTAGGTTGCTTAATGATCCAGAGCTGCTACTCATCAGTGTAGAGGAACCACCCATGTTCGCGCTTGCGGAGCGCGATGGAGACTAGCGTTGGGCGATGCTGGAGGAGATGAAGGCGATCGAAGAAAACAAGACATGGGAGCTCATCGATCCACCTCTAGGATGTCGTTCGATCAGCCTAAAGTGGGTGTACAAGGTCAAACAGGATAAGCTCGGTGCCATTGTCAAGCACAAGGTGCGCCTCATCGCCCGAGGCTTTGTTTAGTGCGAGGGCATCGGCTTCAAGGAAGTCTTTGCGTCAGTAGCGCGCATGGAGTCTGTCCATTTGCTACTAGCTTTGGCAGTAGCAAAGGACTGGCGCGTCCATCACTTGGACGTTAAATTAGCTTTCCTCAATGGTGAGCTGGTGGAGACGGTCTTTGTTAGGCAACCTCCAGGTTTTGTCATCAAGGGAGCGGAGCACGAGGTGCTCCGACTACGCAAGGCGCTCTACGGGCTGTGGTAGGCCCCATGAGCATGGAATGCCAAGCTTGATGCCACACTGGGTGAGCTTGGATTCTAGCGGTGCGCAATCGAGCATGCGCTCTACACGCAGTGACGGGGGAAGGAGGAGCTCGTCGTCGGCGTGTATGTGGACGACTTGATCATCATCGGTGCGCATGTAGATGACATCAACAGCTTCAAGCGTGAAATGGCAGCTCATTTTTGAATGAGCGATCTCGGCGCACTCTCCTACTACCTCGGCATCGAGGTGAGACAGGGGAAGGAGGAACTCATGCTCGGTCAGAGCGCGTATTTGTCGACAAAATATGGTCGGCAGTCTACCTAGGGGTATGCCCAAGGTAGTAGATTATCGGCAGATAGGTGCGTAAGCTACGAACGAGATGGTGATACAAGATAGACACGAGGTTTTATCTAGGTTCGACCATCGTGAAGGCGTAATACCTATGTCCTGCGTCTAATTGTATTGCTGTATGTAAATGAGATAATTTTTTAGAGAAGTCCCCTACCCGCCTTATATAGTCTAGGGGTTGGGTTATAGATCTGGAAACTAATCCCAACCAGTTATAATTGTCATAGGTGGCCAGATAAGGATTCCTATTCTAACCGACCAGGATCTTGCTTGATCTCCAAGTCTGCCTTGATTCCTTATGCGGGACTCTAAGCAGATCGGCCGGGCCACACATTGTCTTCTAGTGGGCCGGACCCCCTGGTCCGGGCCGGCCCAAACCTAGCCGTAAGGGTATAGGGGTTAATACCCCCACAGCTAGTCCCCGAGCACCATGTATTATGTTGCGACATGCCGTTTGATCTTCTTCGGCTAATGCGGTCTGTCTTCATGTCATCTTCAACTGGTTGAAACATTGACCAAGCAAATATGCCAGTATTCTGGTCAGCATAGAGAGCAGTAGACCACGTGATAGAAGGGGAGTGCCCGATCTTTCGGTGAGTGGAGATAATTTCGATCTGGTGGAAGTAGACCCTCATGATCCGACTACGACGAGCGAACCCGAAGCGCCAATGCAATCGCTAAACCAACTCCCGATGGTTACCAACCTCGCCGGTGCGAGATCAGCCTGATCACGAAGATCGTTTCCTGCACGCAATCGAAAAACGAACAAGAAAAAGACGCGAGCAATCACAATTATCGCTCGAAGGTGGAGTTCTGAATCACACAAAGACGGCGCGGAATTGCCGTGTTCGAGAGTAGCTAAAGCTAGATGTAAAACAAAACTCGAGTTGTAAACAAAAGGGACTCCGACTAAATAAAGGGGGCGCAGCCCCTGGAGTCCAGATCGACGGCAGGAGGGGGGCGCCACCAGGGGAAAGGCGGCGGCTCCCAGCCCTAGGCGCCCCACCTGGGCTGCCATGTTGGGCCATCTTCTTATTCCGCTGGCCCTTCGTTCCTTAACAGCATGATGAAGTTTAGTTCTCTCGCACGGGCCCGAGTGATTGGCCCTAGATGATCAACTGGAGGCGCCTGAGGTGCTGCTGGTGTAGATGTACTCGTGGTGTCCTCATCATCCTCCCCTTCTTGAATTGAAGTCGTCCTCGACGGCAACTCCTCATCTTCGCCCGCATAAGGTTTCAAATCTGCAACATTAAAACTCGTGGAAACACCAAACTCCGCAGGCAGGTCAAGGATGTAAGCATTATCATTAATCTTGGTTAGTACTTTAAAAGGACCAGCAGCACGTGGCATCAATTTAGAACGACGTAAAGTAGGAAAACGATCCTTTCTTAAATGCAACCAAACCAGATCACCCGGTTCAAAAGTAACATGTTTTCTCCCTTTACTACCCGCAACCTGATATTTAGCATTAGCAGTAGCAATGTTTTGTTTAGTTTGTTCATGCAAGCTAATCATTTGATCAATATGTGCAGCGGCATCTATGTGTGGAGCATCCTCAGCATCAAGAGCAAACAAATCAATGGGCGCTCGAGGAATATAACCATAAACAATCTGAAAGGGACACATTTTTGTAGAAGAATGCGTTGCATGATTATAAGCAAACTCAACATGAGGCAAGCAATCCTCCCAATGTTTCAAGTTTTTATCTAAAACAGCCCTAAGCATGGTTGACAAAGTTCGATTAACCACCTCAGTTTGCCCATCAGTCTGAGGGTGACAAGTAGTGCTAAACAGCAATTTAGTTCCCATTTTATTCCACAGTGATCTCCAAAAATGACTGAGAAACTTAGCATCACGATCAGAGACTATTGTATTTGGAATACCATGCAAACGAATAATCTCTTTAAAGAACAATTCAGCAATATTGCTAGCATCATCAGTCTTATGACAAGGTATAAAATGAGCCATTTTGGAGAAACGATCAACAACCACAAAAATACTGTCCCTCCCCTTCTTAGTTCGAGGCAATCCCAAAACAAAGTCCATAGAAATATCAAGCCAAGGGGAAGTAGGAATAGGCAAAGGCATGTACAAACCATGGTTGTTCAATCGTGACTTAGCTTTCTGGCAAGTATTGCAACGTGCAACAAGGCGCTCAACATCAGCGCGCATCCGGGGCCAAAAGAAATGAGCAGCTAGCACCTCATGCGTCTTGTAGACGCCAAAGTGCCCCATGAGACCGCCTCCATGCGCTTCCTGTAACAACAAACGACGAACCGAGCTAGCTGGAACACACAGCTTGTTAGCGCGAAACAGGAACCCGTCCTGTATGTGAAATTTGCCCCATGGTTTGCCATGAATACAATGGGCAAAAGCATCTTTAAAATCAGCATCATCCACATATTGATCCTTCACAGTTTGCAGGCCAAAAATTTTAAAATCTAACTATGATAGCATGGTATAGCGACGAGACAAAGCATCAGCAATAACATTTTCTTTCCCGCTCTTGTGTTTAATAATGTAAGGAAAAGACTCAATGAATTCTACCCATTTAGCATGACGACGGTTCAGGTTTGTTTGGGTACGAATATGTTTTAAAGCCTCATGATCAGAATGAATTATAAACTCGCGATGCCAAAGGTAGTGCTGCCAAGTATGCAAAGTGCGCACTAAAGCATAAAGCTCCTTATCATAAGTAGAATAATTCAAGCTAGCACCACTTAATTTCTCGCTAAAATAGGCAATAGGTTTTCCTTCTTGTAACAAAACAGCACCTAGCCCAATACCGCTAGCATCACATTCAAGCTCAAACACTTTAGTAAAATCAGGCAACTGCAAGAGAGGAGAATTGGTTAACTTATCTTTCAAGGTGCTGAACGCAACCTCTTGCGAATCACTCCAAGCAAAGGGGACATCCTTCTTTGTAAGCTCATGTAGAGGCGCT
The DNA here is from genome assembly GCF_019320115.1 of Miscanthus floridulus. Lineage (NCBI taxonomy): Eukaryota > Viridiplantae > Streptophyta > Magnoliopsida > Poales > Poaceae > Miscanthus > Miscanthus floridulus. Next base: position 86,508,529 of record NC_089590.1, read on the forward strand.
GCAATGGAGCTAAAATCACGAACAAACCTGCGGTAGAAACCTACAAGGCCAAGAAAGCTTCGAATTTGTGTGACCGTCGTCGGTATAGGCCACGCCCGAATGGCATCGATCTTGCTGCTATCCACCTCAATGCCCTGTGGAGTAACAACATAGCCAAGAAACGAGACACGTTGTGTGCAAAACATGCATTTTTCGATGTTAGCAAATAAATTGGCCGCACGCAACGCATCAAAAACAGCACGCAAATGGTCTAAATGCTCTTCCATAGACTTGCTGTAAATAAGGATATCATCAAAATAGACAACTACAAACAATCCTATGAAGGGCCTCAGAACTTCATTCATCAAACGCATAAAAGTGCTGGGAGCATTCGTCAAACCAAACGGCATAACCAACCATTCATATAACCCAAATTTCGTTTTAAAAGCCGTTTTCCATTCATCACCTAATTTCATGCGAATCTGATGGTAGCCACTACGCAAATCAATCTTAGTAAAAATAATGGCACCACTAAGCTCATCTAGCATATCATCAAGGCGTGGTATAGGATATCGGTAGCGAATGGTAATGTTATTAATAGCACGACAGTCTACACACATACGCCAAGAGCCATCTTTCTTTGGAACAAGTAACACAGGAACAGAGCAAGGGCTAAGAGACTCACGAATATAACCCTTGTCAAGCAACGCCTGTACCTGTCGCTGGATCTCCTTTGTCTCATCCGGATTTGTACGGTACGGGGCGCGGTTCGGGAGCTGTGCGCCGGGAATGAGGTCGATCTGGTGCTCAATGCCACGAAGTGGTGGAAGGCCTGGTGGCAAATCTTTTGGAAAGACATCAGCGTACTCCTGCAAAATGTTAGCAACAGCAGGGGGAATATCCAAAGACGGTGTATCATCAAGGGAAACGAGCACACGAGAGCATATAAGGGCATAGCATGGCAAAGTAGCATCGTGTAACTTATCAAAATCAGCACGTGTAGCAAGCAAAACAGGAGCATTTAACTTGATTTCAGAATTAACAGAGGTCGATGGTGCAAGTTGTTTAGCAGTTTTAGCAGCTCGAGCAAGATCATCTTTAAGAATTTGTTCAGGTGTCATTGGATGTATAATTATTTTTTGACCCTTAAACATGAGAGAATAGTGATTGGAACGACCATGATGCAAGCTATCAGTATCATATTGCCAAGGTCGCCCAAGTAACAGAGAGCATACTTCCATGGGAATAACATCACAATCGACAAAATCAGAATAAGCACCCATGGAGAAAGGAACATGGACCGAACGAGTAATTCTAATTTTCCCACCATCATTAAGCCATTGAATGTGATATGGATGTGGATGCTTACGAGTGGGTAAAGACAACTTCTCAACCAGCGCGGTACTCGCCAAATTGTTGCAGCTGCCGCTGTCGATGATGATGCGAATGGATCGCTCTTGCACAACGCCCTTGGTATGGAAAAGAGTGTGTCGCTGATTCGTCTCAGGCGTAGTGACCTGTGTACTAAGAACACGCTGCACAACAAGACTTTCATACCTATCGGCGTCGTCCGGGTTGACATGTACGTCCGTCTTTGCTGCATGGTCAGTGGCAAGCATAGCGGGTTGAATATCGTCAGAATCACTAGCGGAAGAATACTCACCATCGTCACGAATGAGCAAGGCACGCTTGTTCGGACATTCCCGAGACACATGGCCAAATCCTTGGCAACGAAAGCACTGAATATCCCGTGTGCGGCGTGTGGAAGGAACTGCACCTGTGGACGGAGGAGTACCTGCAGAAGTGGTTGCCCGCTCACGTGGTGTAGTGGTGAGTGTGGACGGTGCAGGGGGCGCGGGTGCTGAACCGGATGTCGAGCTTCGTCCTGCAAAAGAGTTAGAATATGGCTTCGAGCGGCGTCCCTGTATTTGACGTTCAGCTTTGCAAGCAAATTCAAATAATGTGGTCATATCATAATACTCTTTGTAATCAAGTATATCCTGAATTTCACGGTTTAAACCACCACGAAAACGTGCCATAGCAGCATCGTTTTCCTCAACTAACCCACACCGAATCATGCCTTTTTGCAATTCCTGGTAATAGTCCTCTACAGATTGTGAACCTTGCTGAAAACATTGCATTTTATTAAGCAAATCACGAGCATAATAAGAAGGTACAAATCTGTATCGCATAGCAGCTTTTAATTGATCCCATGTGGTTGGAACTGTAGCGGGATGTTTTTGTTTATATTCACGCCACCAAATTAAAGCAAAATCAGTAAATTCACTAATAGCAGCTTTAACTTGAGAATTAGCAGGAATATCATGGCATGAAAATTTCTGGTCGACTTCTAATTCCCAATCAAGATATGCAGCAGGATCATATTTGCCATTAAAAGATGGAATTTTAAATTTTATCTTAGCAAAAGAATCATTACCGGGACGGCGTGGCACACGGCGAGCGCGGCCTTGACGGTCTCCACCGTCCTGCTCCGTGTCACCAACATAATCGTTCTGGAGATCTGCGACCAGCGTGCTCAATGAGTCGAGGCGTGACACGATGGTGTCGAGCGTGGTCTTGGTGGCTGTCTGCGAGAGGTCTAGCTGATCGAACCGCTCGTTCGACGTAGTGACCGTGGAATCCATCCGTTCATGCATCGTCTTGATGTCGGTGGCAAGTCCATCAATCTGTGTCCGCATGTCCTGCAGCTCATCCTTCACGTCGTCGCCGTCGCCTGCCATGGTTAGCGCAAACACAAAACCGATGCCAAAATAGGGTGTAACGGTTCACAAGGCGCTCACACTAGTGCTGTTATCAATGTCTTATCCGTTCTTACCTAGCACACAGGGGCGACCCACAACCGACCAGAGGAACTCGCGAAAGATTGGAGCAGCGATTGCCTGGGAACAAAGTCAGCTCGTCGTAGAACTATGTGGAGTTCTGGGTAGGCCGCACTCAAGTCAAGGATTAGCAATTAACGAATGCAGATTAGCGAATGTTCAATAAGTATCCAAAGTACAAGTCACAAGTGCTGGCTAAGACGTGTCCTAGACGTAGCGCAACAAGGTGAAACAAAGGACGATGGAAAGAACTCACAGAACAAGCAAATAGCCCGGATTTCTTTTTTTTCAAAAGGTACCAGTAGGAATCCACTTTTTTTTTTGCACTATTTTTTTTTTATATTTTTCTCTGAACAAGGATCACAAAAGATGCAACCACAAAAATTGGCACCTACAACTGAGGTGTTATGTGGCCTACAGAAAAACAACACGTTCTCTGAAAAACGTGCAAAACCCTTGACAATTTTTTTTCTATATTTTCCCGAATTTTTTTGGGGATTTTGACGAAACCAAACAAACCGAAGGTGAGTTTGGGTCGGCTCCAAATGGTGTCGAGATGCTCCACAAAAAATTTTAGATTTTTCTGACAAACGAGCGAAAAGTTATGCCTGTTTTACCGAAGGTATCTCAAGTTATGTTTTTCGGAAGGCACAACACGGCGGCGGCAGTTAGGGCAAAGCGTCCCTAAACTCCAACACCGATCACAGGATCAATCGTCCCTGTGACTAACAGCAGTAGGTAGGCGCCAGATGATGTAAGGAGGGCTGCGATGCAGGAGAAATAACAGCGGCTGGCAACCTATCTAGGGTTAGCGCGGCGGCGAGAGATCACACAAGGCGGCTAGCGGGGGCAAGTCGAGTAATATGGTGGCTTCGACTTGTTGTTTGGGAACGGTGGGTGGGATAGCGGCGGAAACAAAGAATAGCAACGGTGCGGTTGAACTACGACCACGAACACAATCCTAAACCAGCAACAAGACTCGACCACGGAAACAAACTCAACAATGCGAAACTGGAACGAAATTGCAAAGGCACAAAGGTTGATAGGACAGCGGAAAGTAAAATATTTTTTTGGCTTTTGTGGACTCTAGGTAATGAACAAATATGAATCGGGAAAACACTCGATAAAGCTCACCGATCAACCTGGAAATCTGATACCACTTGATAGAAGGGGAGTGCCCGATCTTTCGGTGAGTGGAGATAATTTCGATCTGGTGGAAGTAGACCCTCACGATCCGACTACGACGAGCGAACCCGAAGCACCAATGCAATCGCTGAACCAACTCCCGATGGTTACCAACCTCGCCGGTGCGAGATCAGCCTGATCACGAAGATCGTTTCCTGCATGCAATCGAAAAACGAACAAGAAAAAGACGCGAGCAATCACAATTATCGCTCGAAGGTGGAGTTCTGAATCACACAAAGACGGCGCGGAATTGCCGTGTTCGAGAGTAGCTAAAGCTAGATGTAAAACAAAACTCGAGTTGTAAACAAAAGGGACTCCGACTAAATAAAGGGGGCGCAGCCCCTGGAGTCCAGATCGACGGCAGGAGGGGGGGCGCCACCAGGGGAAAGGCGGCGGCTCCCAGCCCTAGGCGCCCCACCTGGGCTGCCCTGTTGGGCCATCTTCTTATTCCGCTGGCCCTTCGTTCCTTAACAGCATGATGAAGTTTAATTCTCTCGCACGGGCCCGAGTGATTGGCCCTAGATGATCAACTGGAGGCGCCTGAGGTGTTGCTGGTGTAGATGTACTCGTGGTGTCCTCATCACCACGATTATAGCCGAAGATTTTGGTTGTCCAAAGAATGCATGGTGCTCTAAAGAAAAAAGAAAAAGATTTATTTCCTGATCAAGTGTGCCCACTTGTATTTCTGAAAAAGAAATGTAAGTGACCTTTGTACAGTAGTAGTTATGGCCAATAGTCAGAGCGTAGGGGTCGATAAAATAAGCACATTCACCATAAGGTGAAGTGTGCCCACTTAGTCCCCGAGCCTGGTAGTAGGTGACGTAGGCACGTGGTGCCAGGGTCTAAAAAGAATTTCCAGTTAAGTTGAGAATCCAATCGTCGTACAAGCGATACAAGCTGCACCGGCAGGTGCATCATACCAATGTAGTCCCCGAGCTTGCTGGAAGGCGAGGTATCAGCCTTGTAGCAAGGTCTAAGTGAGAAAAAATAAATGCCTCTCAACTGTATGTGAGTACAAATCACATGTAGCCGAGGAGAGCGGTCCTCGAGCAATGGTTGGAGAGTGGTCAGGGCAGTCCTCGAGCGCAGCATGGGGAAAACAACGAATCCCCAAGAATAACTGTAGTCGGGACAGTCCCCGAGCACAAAGGTAGTTGGGACAGTCCCCGAGCATGAGGGTGGTCGAGACAGTCCCGAGCACGAGAGTGGTTGGAACTGTCCCCGAGCACGATGGTGGTCGAGACAGTCCCCGAGCATAAGGATAGTCACGACAGTCCCTGGAGACAAGGCCGAGGAGCTACGGATGACCCAACTAGACTTGTCGGCAAAAATAATTAGCGATATTAACCTATGTGGGGGCGCGACACCACCCGTACAAGGAATGCCATCAACAAGTCAGCTGGGAGCACCGTCATCTTCAAGCCAACCGGCGAAGCCTGCGGTCTTGACCAGCTAGGCATCGATGGGGCCATCTTCTTTAGCTCGATCAATGCCAGAGTCCCTGAGACCCGAGCATGATGTCAGGCCCAGCGAGCAGCAGGCGCCGCGTGCCCCGACCAGCCAATAGTGTAGGCTATAGCTGTAGAAGAAGATGTAGTTGGGTTATTGTAAACTTGGACCTTTTCAGGCAGGCTTGTAATAACGTACTTGTATATCAACATAAGCTTGTTTATGTTTGTAGAAAATGTGTTTAAGCTCGGATATCGTGTTGATGTAACTAAGTTAGAACGTGTTGGCGTTCTGTTTAGTTGTACCAGTTTAGTCAACACGTCATCCTGAAAGATTTGTATGGCCCTGGTTTGTCTTGCGGTCGGAGTGTGAGGTGCGTAGCTTGTGCACACATAGAAACACACAAGTCAAACCAGAGAGCACCTGCCGATCACCCATAGCGTAGAGAGCGGATCCCATGCACGCGTTGGGAGGAACCAGAGACAGGGCCTGCTCCGAGAACTCAAGAAGGAATGGTGGTCGGTTTAAACTAGTAGAGTTAGAATAACAATAGACTTCGAAGTGACACATTAGAGTGGTTGGAGAAATCATAATAGCTTTATTGAAATAAATCAAAAGTACAAGAGGGGTACATATCTTAGTAGCTAAGCATAGAAAAGCCTAAGCTTGTTGATGTGCCAGGAATTGGGTACGTCTGTGCCGTCTAGGCGAGCTAACCTGTAAGATGTAGGGCATGTAACCTCCTTGATCATGAAGGTCCTTCCCATGGGGTTGCGAGTTTGTGGACACCAGCCTGATTCATCTTCCACTTCAGGACCAGGTCCCCGACCACGAAGAACCGCTCCTTGACGTTCTTGTTGTAGTACATGCGCAAAACAGCAAGGTATTTGGCTGTACGTACGTAAGAATCGAGCCGCTTCTCTTCTGCACTATTCACTTCTAGCTCCTGCACTTCATTGGCCTTGTCTTCGTCGAAGTTCTCTACCCGTGCTGATCTGAAGGCTATATCTGCTGGGAGCACTGCCTTAGTGCCATAAACCATAAGGTATGGTGATACACCGGTATTGCGACTGGGCTAGGTTCTGAGACCCTAGACCACGGCTGGTAACTCTTTGAGCCATCTTCTAGGAGCTTTGTCATTCTCTCTATACATCCTCTTCTTAAGTGCGTCTAGGATCATACCATTTGCCCGCTCAACCTGTCCATTAGTTCTAGGGTGTGCCACCGAGATATATTTTACTACTATGCTCCTTTCATCACGCAAGTCCCAAAAAGCGTTCCTGGTGAACTGAGTACCCAGATCAATGATGATGCTGTTGGGTATGCCGAAGCGGTGGATGACCTGGTCGAGGAACGCGATAGCCTTTTCTAAAGATGCCTTGACTAGGGGCATGTACTCTATCCACTTGGAGAATTTGTCGATCAGCACAAAGACGCATGTAAATTTTCTAGGGGCCGGTTTGAAAGGCCCGATCATATCTAGTCCCCAGCATGCGAAGGGCCAAGAGGCTGGTATAGTCTAAATCTCGTGTGCTGGTACGTGGATTCTCTTGGTGAAAAACTAACAACCTTCACAATGGCGATTACGCAGCTGATTACGCTGGTCGTGTTGGTCACGAAAATTGTTGCGCTGGTTGCGGCGATCAAAATTGTCGTTCCGACCACGGTTGCCGCGGTAGTCGTCGTGGTGTGGGGGTGGTTAGAGCGTGGAACCCTTGCTGTTTCTTCGATGATTATTTTTGTAGCATCATCGGTGTTCGCATATTTTTTAGTAGTAGCTAGGAGCGCTGTGACCGATTCAAGTCTTTTGCGGAGGAGCTTGTCCCTTAGGGCATCGTGGAAGTGGAGACCAGTGATAAAAGCTTCGATTGCCTCATTGTCGGAGATTGATGGGACCTTGATGCGCATCTTCGAGAAGCATCGGACATACTCGCGTAGTGGCTCATCTTTGCAATCTCGAATCCGCTACAGATCATATTTGTTGCCGGGTTTTTCACAAGTAGCAATGAAGTTGTCGATGAATTCTTGCTTGAGCTCTTGCCAAGAATCAAAGTAGTTTGCCAGCAAACTGACCAGCCATTGGTGGCCTACATGGCCGACGGCAACTAGGAAGTAATTAGACATGACGTGCTCGTCAGCCATGGCTAATCTGCACATGGTTTCGTAGAGCATGGCCCATAACTCGAGGTTCTCCTTACCGTCATACTTCTGGAGTTTTTTGAGCTTGAAGTTTTTTGGCCACATGACTTGGTGAAGGTGAGGAGTAAATTGCTTCAAACCCGGAGGGCTGTGGGTAGTATCATATTCCATACGGCGATAGCTTTCATGGGATGCACGATCATTGGCTCTTTGGTTAATGCCATCACATAGATCGCGTTCTCCAAGGGAATGGCGGAGATCGTTATTGCCATCACGGCGATCCCGATTGCCACCCTAGTTGACCCTGTGACCGCGGTTATCACGACGATTGTCGCGATTGTCTCGTTGATTATCGTCCCGATTGTTGTGACGGTTGTCGTCCCGGTAGTCGCGGTGGTTGTCGTCCCGACCACCATCATGACCACCATTTCCACCTTGACGATTGTCTGGTAGGTCATTGTTGCACGAGCCACATTGGTTGGATGGCTATGGGCGACTTGAGTACTAGCGACTACGGCTTGATTCGACTGAGATGGACGGAGCCCGGGCTTGGTTTGCAATCTCTGCGGTCTGGGCTATAGCAGCCGTCAGGTAGGCTTGTACATCATCACGAATTACCTGGATTTCCAGGGTATTAGGTAGTCGTTGCATTGTCGCCATAGCAATAGCTATGTTGGCGCTTGGAGTCCTAAAGACCTGCTTTTCCCCTACCCTATCAAAGGCATTGTTGAGATCATGTGGCTGGAACCTTATGCGTCGTGCCTCCTCTTCTGTCTCGGCTTTGGCTTATCTGTGATTAAATCGGTCAATATTGCGTGCTTCGTGTGCTAGCCTTTCTTGTTCTGTTTTGCCAACTACCGGTGGTTCGTCATTACTGATGACATTGATCAAGTCTCCTCGCCTTGGTGGGAAGGATGGGAATCGTGGGAACCCCGGGGAGTGGTCTAGGATATCCAGATCGTATTCAACTTCTTCATTGTCACGAAGCTGAAGCTCAGTGTGGATGGAGCCATTAGATGTGATGCTGGACGGGGAGCTTGAGCCACCCTCTTGAACTGTGTGGACTGATCCTTCTTGATACTCCTCAATCCAAACCATATTGATGAAGTTGCATGGCTTTAGGCGAGGTCGATGTATAAAACACAGATCCAAGCAGTGTTGTATATTGTATGCGTAGTTGGAAACAGTGTTTCGTAGGCCATAGGGCTGAGCCTGGTAATTCTCCATCAAGGCTTCGCACTTGAAGAGTCAGAGACCCGTTACGGGAGCTGGTCGGCGATGAACGGAGCGCCCTTCAGGAGTAGACGTGACCACGAGATCCATACCAAGTCGTGCAGGATGACTGGCCCAAGCTGGTCGGGTAGATCTGTTGTGGGTAGTGGTTACCTGTTCGGTAGGTTGATTTTGAATCAAATCTACCAGAGCTAGGGTTTTAGCAAGCTTGGTGCTGACCTGATCGATGGAGTCGAGCAGGTCGGTGTTGTCAATCTGCCTCCCTTTGTAGCGAGGAAGCGAACAACGGGTTGTTGGTGTGGCTAAAGACGATGCTGGTGTGGCCAGAGCCAGATCCAACGTGGTTGAAGCCATAGCTGATGCTGGTGAAGCAGTGGTCGACGTAGATTGGATTTGCGTCTCCTCTATGGTCATGGCGATGAAGTTGTCAGAGCTAGTGGTCTAGGTGATCTGGTCGATGGTGAACATGAGGCCGTTCGGTGTAGCCATGGAACTAGGGATGATGACCATCTTGTTCATCTGGGGAGCAGTACACACACCCCCTACCTGGTACGTCACTGTTGATGAAATATGGTCGGCAGTCTACCTAGGGGTATGCCCAAGGTAGTAGATTATCAGTACACAGGTGCGCAAGCTACGAACGAGATGGTGATGCAAGATAGACACAAGGTTTTATCTAGGTTCGGCCGCCGTGAAGGCGTAATACCTACGTCCTACATCTAATTGTATTACTGTATGTAAATGAGATGATTTTTGAGAGGGGTCCTCTACCCGCCTTATATAGTTTGGGGGTAGGGTTATAGATTTGGAAACTAATCCCAACCAGTTACAATTGCCATAGGTGGCCGGATAAGGATTCCTATTCTAACTGACCAAGATCTTGCTTGATCTCCAAGTCTATCTTGATTCCTTGCATGAGACTTCGAGCAGATCGGCTAGGCCACGCGTCGTCTTCTAGTGGGCCGGACCCCCTGGTCTGGGCTGGCCCAAACCTAGCCGTAAGGGTATAGGGGTTAATACCCCCACAATATTCCTCCAAGATGTTGGAGCAGAGCGGCATGGCTGAGTGCAAGCCATGCGTGACTCCAATGGAAGAGCGGCTGAAGTTGACAAAGGCCAGCACCGCGGCAAAGGTGGATGCAACACTCTACCGAAGCATCATCGGTGGTCTACGCTATCTAGTCCACACAAGGCCGGACATTGCGTTCGCTATGGGCTACGTCAGTCGCTTCATGTAGGATCCCAGAGAGGATCACTGGGCCACGGTGAAGCAGCTACTGCGCTATGTCAAGGGGATGGTGGATCAGGGAATCATCTTCCCCAAGATCGGTAGGAGTAGGCTACATCTCACTATGTTCAATGATGCAGACATGGCGGGGGACATTGATGGACGATGGAGCACCTCTAGTGTACTTGTCTTCCTTGGGCTAGCTCTAATTTCATGGCTGTCGCTGAAACAGAAGGTGATGGCGTTGTCTACATGCGAGGCAGAGTATATAGCGGCAGCCACAGCAGCGTGCCAAGTTGTGTGGCTATGTCGGCTGCTGGGCGAGCTGACTGGTGTGGAAGCTCACCCACCAGCACTGATGGTGAACAACCATCCTGCCATCGCCCTTGCAAAGAATCCAATTCTCCATAACCAGAGCAAGCACATCGATATGAAGTTCCACTTTCTCAGGGACTATGTCGATGGAGGGCAGATCGTCATCGAGTTCGTCGAAACTAGTCGGCAACTCACAGACGTCCTCACCAAGCCGCTCGGACATCTTCGACTCATGGAGCTGAAGGAGATGATCGGCATGGAGGGGTACAAGGGATAGCAGTAGGATTAGGGAAAAAATTGTTAGATAATCTACTACTTCCTTGTGTGAACACACAGCAAGGGAAGGCGACACCAAAAAGACTTTCTACTGTGGTACTATAGCCGCTATAGAAGGCAGGTGTCGAACGACTCACTTGCCTCACTATAGCCACAGCAGAGATAGACATAGAAGTCAGTCCTACTGTGTTATCTAGTCACTATAGCAATATGACAGCTATACTAAGACTAGATGGATAGAGTTGTATAAATAGTTTACTACTGTAACTCAATAAAGAGAGTTTAGATTTGCCATCTCCTATACAGGGCTCCGGCCAACGCTTGTGTCTCTAATGTGTGTGTATGCTCTGTTCTCTCTCTCTTCTTCTACCTTGGAGCATAGTGTATGGTTAGACAATGTCTGTCGTGCTCGGCCATAGTCGGCAAGACAGGTGAGTGGTCGACTCACCTGAGCCGATGATCCTGTGGGCTAATAGATAATATCTTCCTTTGAGCACCCTAACACACAAAGAATCTAGATTCTCAATTAATCTCCATCTTTGTTTTCCCAACATTGCCAGGTTGAAGAGCCTCAAGTCACTAAATTCGATCCCTCCCTGCACCTTTAGTTTAGTCAATAGCTCCCAATGTATGTGTCTATTATCCACTGAGCTGCCCCACCAGTAATTCGAAATCACCATTCTCATTCTCCGACAGGTGTCTTTCGGTACCAGAAAACAACTCATTGGATAAGTAGGAATCGCCTATGCAACTGATTTGAGTAGGACTTCCCTACTGGCACAGCTAGCTTCCCGTCCAGTCCAAGACCCAACTAGCCCTCAGAGCTTTGTTGGTATGTACTCGAATGCTTCCTTTGAAGATTGCCCTAAAGCGGTTGGAATCCTAAAGCAGTTGGAAGGCCCAAATATTTCTCTGCCAATGCCTCCTTCTCAATTTGTAATACTGATCTCACCTCTTGCTTGATATCATCATCACAATTAGAGCTAAAGAACACCGCTGACTTCTCCTTGTTTACTAACTGACTTGAACCTCTACTGTAGTTGTTTAGTATTCCTTGTAGGCGCTCAGCTCCTCTCCGAGAGGCTTCGGAGAAAACAATATAGTCATCCACGAACAGGAGGTGTGAGATCCATGGTGCATGGACACCCACTTGAACCCCTCTTGAAAGATGCAATGGGCCAACAACATTGAGTAGACAAGAGAGTCCTTCTAAGCAAAGCAAAAACAAATAAGGGGAGATTGGGTCACCTTGGCGTATTCCCCTAGTCGGTTTGAACGGCCTTGATAAGTTGCCATTCACCCAAACTAAAAATTCCACCGAAGAGACACATCTCATCATTGTATCGACAAACCTTTCTACAAAGCCCAACCGAGTCATAATACCATGCAAATAATTCCATTCCACCTGGTCATATGCTTTTGCCATGTCCAACTTGATAGCATACGCCCCGGTTTTACTTTTCTTCCTCTTTAGGTAATGCATGCACTCATAAGCAATGAGCACATTGTCCAGAATCAGCCGTCTCAGGACAAATGCGCTTTGTTCTACAGATATGATCTCATCTAAAAGGATCAAGATGCCCAAGAGGGGGGGGGTGAATTGGGATAATTTTAAATTTCTTTGCAATAATTAAACTCTACGGTTAGCCCAATTAACCCCTTGTGCCTAGAAAATATTTCTATTGATCAAACACACAAAAGTTTAGCACCCTAAGTTCCAATCCTACTCTAGCATGACAATTCTAAGAATGTAAATGACAAGAATTGAATTGCTCAAAGTAAAGAGAGAAGGAGGAACGCGGCGATGTTTTGCCGAGGTATCGAAGAGTCACCACTCCCCACTAGTCCTCGTTGGAGCACCCGTGCAAGGGTGTAGCTCCCCCTTGATCCGGGCAAGGATCAAGTGCTCTCTACAGGTTGATTCTTCGACACCCTGTCGTGGTGAATCACCCACAACCGCTCACAACTTGAGTTGGGTCATCCACAAACACCACCGGATGATCACCAATATCCCAATCACCACCAAGCCATCTAGGTGATGACGATCACCAAGAGTAATAAGCATGAACTCTCACTTGACCACGAACCATGACAAGCCTAATGAGAAGGGTGGATGCACACTTTGCTACTCTTGATCTCACTAATGAGGGCTCTCTTTGGGATTCTCAAATCTCAATTACCTCACTAGGACCTTGCTCTTCTTGGCACTCTCAAAGGAGTTTCTCAGCTGTTGGAATGAGCAAAAGTACCCCCACACACGAATGGAGGAAGTATTTATAACATGGGCTGAAAAATGAACTGTTATGTGCCTCTATGGGGTGACCGAACGCTCTGATCATGTTGACCAAACGTGCCGGTTAGTTCACCCTGAACTCTAGTGTTTACAGTGTGACCGGACGCTGGCCAGCGTCCGATCAGCACTGACCGGACACGTCCAGTCGAGATTTTCCCTCTCTGGAACCTTACTGGAGTCGACCGAATGCTAACCCTCAGCGTTCGATCACTTGACCTCTCAGCGTCCGGTCACACCAAACGAAAATACCTTGGTCAAATGAACTGACCGGACCCTGAGCCAGTGTCTAGTCACACCAAAGCCGGCGTCCGGTCAGTATTTGACCCTCCATTCACTTCCAACTCTCGATCATATGTGAATGAAGTTTGCTCCATGGGATCTAAGGGCTATTTTGGAGCTACCTAGTTCTAGATTTAGTAAGTGTGCACCACACTTAACTCACTAGACTCACCTAGGTCAAGCTACCCGTCCATACCCCCCTTAATAGTATGGCCAAAGGAAAAATAAAGTCTTAAACTACTCTAAGTGTCTCTTCAACTCCAAATGACACTTAGAACTAGTCCATCCTTAACCTTGTTGTCCATCCTTTGAAAACCAAAATGATTTCCATCGTAGGGGCATGACCACCATAATTGCCCAATCGATCTCCATTACCGTGACATAACTTAATTGCCTCTGCAAAACACACGAAACCCAACTAGGGGCCTAGATGCTTTGAATCTCTCCCTTTTTGGTGATTGATGACAATACCACCTTGAGTATGTGAAAGAGATAAGGTTTTTAACATGCTTGGTTCATATAATCTTTTGGCAATAAGAACAAAAGTGTTAGGCAAGCTTATATGACCCAAGCCAACATGATGTACTCAAAAGATATGAAATAAGCATGAGTACAAGTAATGAAGCTCATTTGCATTAGAGTGAAATGCAGAAGCAAAGCAAATGAGCATAGCACAACTTATATGACATGTAAATAATTCAAAGTAGAGAGCACACATGTCATATATCACAATCACGTAGATATCACTATTAGATAAATAGTTTAATGCATAAAAGTAACCACACGACGAATGCATAATAGTGTATCACACATGAAAACCAAATATAATAGGTAGACTAAGTAAACTAAGCTTCCCCTAAGTTGCTCCCCCTAAGTCTAGCATACTCGATCCCTCTTCCCCTTTGGCATCAAACACCAAAACCTAAGGGTCGGTCGGTGGGGCTATAGCGGACGAGTCGGGCGCTGAGGTATAAGGAGCAAGCTGGAACTGAGTGCCATCATCATCTAAACCAGAGCTCTGAGCTGGCTGACCCTCTGTAGCTAGAAGTGACGCTGAAGCGATTTGGGACGGATCAATAATAAGAGATGCTGATCTACAATAACTACACCACTACGAGCACCTCCTCTCTCAGCACTCTCTACAGCCTCTACAACTGCGGCTGCTCTAGTTGTATCTGCATCTGGATACTTGTGCTTCTTTGTTGCCAGCTTCTTTGTTGCCTTGCCTTTTGGATTTGTGGGCAAGCGAGGTGGACGCCTCGGATACTCATCTTCGGGACCACCTCCAACATTCTTGACGTGAACCATCGGTTGGATCTAAAAAGAACAACTACCACTGACAAGAAACAACTACCAACTGTCACTTTCGAGGCTTGGCCTCGATCTGTACTCACGAGCTTGGCCCCAAGTTGACTAACAACTGCAAATAGGACCTCAATGGCACCAACTCGCTGCACGATAGAATAGAGGATATACAAATAATCTTAATTATTCCTTTAGAGATACAAAACCCTAAGAAAGCAAGCAATTAGGTACAAAATTGAATCGAGGGCTTGCTACCTGACGAACCAGCGATCCGAAGAGACGAGATACGATACGCGGGGAACCACCGGATCGGCAATGAGAGGCTAGGGTTCACGATGTGCTGTTGGGTGTGGATCGGTAATGCAATGTGATGAATCAAATGGCTAGGGTTGCAGTGGAGGCACTGGCGTAGAGCAATGTCATGGTGGCAGAGGCCCTAGGGTCTGGGTGACGCAGGTGCTCTAGCAGGGCTCAATGGCGGCGTTGGGACGCTGCTGCACAGTGCTGGTACAGGGGCACAATGGCGCAACGGTGGCAGTGCGGGAGCGGCGGCGCTGGCGCAAGGAGGACGTGGTGCGGTTGTGGCAGCTCGGGTGGAGGCACGTGGCGCGGAGGCTCGACGGGCGGCAATGCGGGTGCGATGGCGATGCGGTGGCTCGGCGAAGTCGGCGCGATGCAGGATGAGGGTTAGGGTACGTCGCGCGGCATTATATGGGGGTCCCCTACAAGATAGAGAAGGAAACGGGAAAACAATCCAGAACGCGCACGTTTTTTACTGACCGGACGCTCTGGTGGTAGCGACCGGACACTACCACCCAGTATTCGGTCGATTCCAGTAAGGTCCAAAACCCCTAGAATCATGACCGGACGTGTCTGGTGGACACCGACCGGACACAGCCAGAGTTCGGTGCAAGCAGTCTCCTTCGTCTTCGATCGACCGGACGCAGAGCCACCATCTGACCGGACGCTGGGAGAACACTGTTCCAGCGTCCGGTCACTCCTTCACAGCAAGTTCACCTTCTGTGAACTAACCGGACACTGGACATCAGAGTCCGATGCAGCGTCCGGTCACTCCTTTTCCAGCGAATCTTCAAAGTCCTTCGTGCTGCATGTTCCCAATCAAGTTTCAACTCCAATAAGATCCAAATAAACATCAATTGGGACTGATGTGAGTGACCTCTCTCAAACCCTTATGTTTTTTCAAAAATATTTTGCCTTAGGCTATTATTCTTTTATGAAAATAGGCAATAAGAGGCAATTGAAGATAAACAATAAAACAACATTCATGCATATGCAATGGAATACTTGGAAGATAAATCTAGTTGCTTGTCAAGTTTGATCCAAGGTTAAGCTTCTTCACACACTTTACGACGGTTATCTTAACCATGTTAGACAAGCCCTATATGCATTACCAAAAATTAAACATGTTGTATATTACAATGCAATGCAAGGGACAACACAAGCTCATTTTTTAGTAAAGCTGCTAAAATCAAGAACATTGAGCTTATTCCGCAATCTATAAAATATTGTCTCATCTAGCGGTTTAGTGAAGATATCCGCCAATTGATCCTCGGTCCTTACACCTTCTAATGATATATCATTTTTAGCAACATGATCTCTAAGAAAGTGATGGCGGATATCTATGTGCTTGGTGCGAGAGTGTTGAACTGTATTATTTGCAAGTTTTACCGCACTTTCATTGTCGCACAAAAGAGGTACTTTATCTAGAACTACACCATAGTCTAGAAAAGTTTGTTTCATATAAAGTATTTATGCACAACAAGCACCCACAGCAATGTATTCCGCTTCGACGGTGGATAAACCCACACTATTTTGTTTCTTAGAGGACCAAGACACAAGTGATCTACCAAGCAAATGGCACCCTCCGGATGTGCTTTTTCTATCAACTTTGCAACCGGCATAATCCGAATCGGAATAGCCAACTAACTCAAATATAGCTCGTTTGGGATATCAAAGGCCAATGCTTGGTGTGTGCTTAAGATACCTAATGATTCTTTTTACGGTAATTAAATGAGTTTCCTTAGGATTAGCTTGAAATCTTACACACATACACACACTAAACATGATGTTAGGCCTAGATGCGGTTAAATATAATAAGCTACCAATCATAGAGCGGTAGATAGTTTGATCAACCGTGTTACCTCCCTCATCTAGGTCGAGATGTCCATTAGTTGGCATTGGTGTCTTGATTGGCTTACATTCATCCATCTTGAATCTCTTGAGAAGATCATTTGTATATTTCTCTTGAGAGATGAAAATCCCTTCTCTCATTTGTTTGATTTGAAAACTAAGAAAGAATATAAGCTCTCCAATCATTGACATCTCGAACTCCTTTGACATCAATTCACCAAACTCTTTGCAAGAATCTTCATTTGATGATCCAAAGATGATGTCATCAACATACACTTGACAAATGAAGATATGCTCATTAAGCTTCTTGGTGAATAGTGTGGTGTTGACCTTCCCGATGGTGAAGCCCTTCTCAATAAGGAAGTCCCAAAGGCGCTCATACCAAGCTCTTGGGGCTTGCTTAAGCCCATATAATGCCTTGGACAACCTATAAACATGATTAGGATATCTAGGGTCTTCAAACCCGAGAGGTTGATCAATATAGACTAGTCCATTAATAAAGCCATTTAAAAATACACTTTTCACATCTATTTGATATAGTTTCATTTCATGATGTGATGCATATGCAAGGAGGATACGAATGGCTTCTAGTCTTGCAACCGGTGCAAAGGTCTCTCCAAAATCCAATCCTTCAACTTGAGAGAACCTCTTTGGAACTAGTCTTGCCTTGTTCCTCACAACTACGCCTTGATCATCTTGCTTGTTGTGGAACACCCACTTTGTTCCAATGACTCTTACACCTTTTGACCACTCTTCAAGAGTCTAAACTTCATTGTGGGTGAAGTTGTTCAACTCTTCCTACATGGCATTTATCCAATCCGGATCATGAAGAGCTTCTTCTACCTTAGTAGGCTCATAGCAAGAGAAAAAAGAGTGATGAGCAATAAATGAAGCAAGTTTTTGTGAGTGAGTCATTACACCCTTTGATGGACTCCCTATGATGAGATCTTGTGGATGATCTTGTAGTAGAGGTGTATTTCTTCTATTGACCACTTGAGGAGGAGGTTATGGAGCATCAACATCTTATGCTTGTGCCACCATTTGATCATGGGAGACATGAGTGTCTTCATTTTCTACTCTCCCATCTTTATCATCATCTTGTGGCACACTTGATGAAGAAGGTGGATCAATCACTTGTACATCATCTTCATCATCTTTAGGCTTGATGTCTCCAACCAGAATGTTCTTCATAGCCTCTATCAACAGAATATGCTCGGCAATCCACTGAAGGGTATCCCGTGATGGTAGATTTATCGGTGGGGGTGCGCGTGATCAGGAACCGAATGATGACACAAGGCGCAGAGACAGCGATTTAGATAGGTTCAGGCCATCTGATCGACGTAATACCCTATGTCCTGTGTCTTTGGTGTATTGTATTGAATACATGATGTCGAGTAGAGGACCCCTACCTCTCCTTATATACTCTAGAGGGGTAGGGTTACTAGTAAAGTATCCTATTTGGTACTATACAATGTCTTGCGGTGCACGTCGAGCAGCGCCGTGCACGCCTTAATCTTGTGGGCCGGGCCACCTCTGATGGTGCGGCACATGTCTTGGGGGCCATACCCCCACAGCTAGTCCCCGAGCCTAACAATAGGTGATGTAGTCATGTGGTGCCAGGGTCATAAAGTAGAAAATCAGCCGAGCAGGCAGCCAGTCCCTGGGCATAGCCTCGAGATGAGAACAAGCACATTCACCACAAGGTGAAGTGTGCCCACTTAGTCCTCGAGCCTGCTGGAAGATGAAGAATGAATCTTGTAGCAGGGTCAAAGGAAAAGAAGTCTGAAAGCTTGCCGACATCATTTGACACGCGCGTATCAAGACCCCAAACATGCTGTCCAAGATTAGCACCTAGATCCAAATAGCATGGAGCAGCTTGTTAGTGCACCAATGAGACGTAGCAAATCTGACCACCAAGGGAGCATCGAGGAGCGAGGAGTCCCCAGCATCGCTGGCGATGTCCGAGCACCGAGGAGTGAGGAGTCCCCGGCATCGCTGGTGATGACCAAGCACCGAGGAGCGAGGAGTCCCCAGCGTAGGCGCCGATGTCTGAGCACCGAGGAGTGAGGAGTCCCCGGCGTCGCTGGCGATGACCGAGCACCGAGGAGCGAGGAGTCCCCGACATCACTGGCGATGACCGAGCACTGAGGAGCGAGGAGTCCCCAGCGTAGGCGGCGATGTCTGAGCACCGAGGAGCGAGAAGTCCCCGACGTCGCTGGCGATGACTGAGCACCGAGGAGCGAGGAGTCCCTGGCGTCGCTGGCGATGACCGAGCATCGAGGAGTCCCTGACATAGGTGGCGATGTCCAAGCACCGAGGAGCGAGGAGTCCTCGATGTTGTTGGTGATGATCGAGCATCGAGGAGCGAGGAGCGAGGAGTCCCCGGCGTAGGTGGCGATGTCCGAGCACCGAGGAGCGAGGAGTCCCCGATGTCGCTGGCGATGACCGAGCATCGAGGAGTGAGGAGTCCCCGGCGTCGCTGACGATGACTGAGCACCGAGGAGCGAGGAGTCCCCGACGTAGGCGGTGATGTCTGAGCACCGAGGATCACCAGTCATATGTTGTGTGCAACCACTATCAATAACCCAATGACTTCCACCGGTCTTGTAGTTCACCTACACACAAGAGATCAAGCTTTAGGAACCCAAACTTGTTGATGGCCCTTCACCTTCTCAATAAGAGACTTAGCAACCCAAATTTTCGTAGGCCTATTCT
This sequence comes from Miscanthus floridulus, assembly GCF_019320115.1. NCBI lineage: Eukaryota > Viridiplantae > Streptophyta > Magnoliopsida > Poales > Poaceae > Miscanthus > Miscanthus floridulus. The sequence goes on from NC_089590.1 coordinate 86,527,916, forward strand.
TGTTGGGAGATCCTCAGAACATGACTTTCATCTTTCCACTAGAATCCTTTCTAAGCATGTAGTGAGCATTGAAGGCAAAAGGTCTAGCATGCTTAGGCAAGGGTTGTGGTGGTGGAGTTTGGCACTCATGAGCAAAGTGACCTTTTTGTCCACACTCAAAACATTTCTTTGGCTTTGGCTTTTGTTGTTGTTGAGCTTGAGCCTTCTTCTCTTTGTTTGCCATGTACCCAATGCCACTTCTATCCATCTTCATGATGGTGTTCATTAGTAGCTCACTTTGAAGATACTTGCCTCTAGTGAACTTGCTCAATCCAATCTTGAGATGCTCTTTCTCCAACTTGAGCTTCTTGTTCTCTTCCTTAAGAGCATCATTGTTTTTCTCTTCCTTGAGTTTCTTATTTTCTTCTTTGAGCTTCTTATTCTCAAGCATCAACTCACCATCATGATCAAGAGTTTCTAGCACAACGGACTTGATGGTTTTGAGTTCTTCAATATCTTTCTTGAGTTTTTCATTGTCATTCTTGAGCTTGACAAACTCATCATAATCATTGGCCTCAACCACTTGCTTGCCCTTACTACTAGAACTTTGCTCAATGCTCTCAATGATCAAATCATCACATGATGTAGCTATATCAATCTTAACAACATTGTTAGTAGCATCATGTGGCTCATTAAATAAATATTCTTGAGCAATAACTAGATTATCATGATTAATCTTAAGAGTAGTATATTCATCTTTTAGCATATTATGGCTAGTGATGAGCTCTTTATGCATCCTCTCAAGTTTATCATATTTATCTTTAAGCTTTTTCTTAGAAGATTTGAGCTCTTTGAGTTTGGATGACATAGCTTCATTTGCTTCTCTAAGCTCAACACTAGCCTTTTCGGCTATATCACATTTAGCTAAAAGAGAATTATTTTTAGCTTCTAGCTTGTCATTCTTAGCTCTAGTCTTTATAATGATCTTGGAGTATTTATTTAGCAATTTAACAAGATCATCATAAGAAGGTGATTGATATTCATCATCATCACTATCGCTATCATCATTACTAGCATGTTCATCACCACTACTCTCATCATCATTTGATACCTTGCGTTCACCCTTGGCCATAAGGCATAGGTGTGTAGAGGATGATGACGATGGTGACGGTGAAGATGATGAAGAGTCAATAACAATGGTGGCCACCTTCTCGTTGTTACTATCATCATTGGATGAGCCACTAGATGAATCAATATATGTGAGCCAATCATCAACAATGTATGCCTTTCCATTCTTCTTCTTCTTGTAGAAGTCCTTCTTGCCATCTCTCTTCTTGTATGGCTTGTCTTTTTTCTTCTCATCTTCATCACTTGAGTCATCTTTCTTGCCCTTGTTCTTGTTCTTGAATTTGTCTTTCTTGGGCTTTGTGCATTGGTGAGCTAGATGACCAAGTTCTTCATAATTGTAGCAATCCATCTCGGAGATTGGCTTCCTTCTAGAGCTAGTGAAGAACTTCTTCTTCTTGCCATCAAACTTGATGCCACTCTTGTTGAGCTTCTTTAGCATCTTAGCAGTTTTTCTCACCATGAGAGCAAGGCTTGCATCATCAACTTCATCATCACTTGAGCTCTCATACTCAAGCCTTACTTTGCCCTTCTCTTGACTAGCTTTGAATGCTAAGTCCTTTTCTTTCTTCTTGTTAGAGGATGAGTCATCTTGAGGTGTGATGTGTATGTATATCTCATGAGCATTGATCTTTCCTAAGATTTGTGTCGGTGTAGTGGTGGAAAGATCACCTTGATGAAGCACGATCACAATATGACCATATTTGTCAATGGGGAGGACACTCAAGATCTTTCTTACAACATCGGATGGTTGCATTTGAGTTAGTCCAAGCCCATTGACTTCCTCTACAAGAACATTCAAACGTGAATACATTTCATTAGCACATTCTTTAGGAAACATTTCAAAAGAGTTAAGCTTTTTCATGACGAGATGATAGCGTTCCTCACGCTCACTCTTTGTTCCCTCATGGAGCGCCTAAACGTCTGACCATAGTGCATGGGCGTCTTTGTGGTTCCTCACCCGGTTGAACACATCTTTACAAAGGCCTCTAAATATGGTGTTTCTAGCCTTTGCATTCCATTTTTCATAATTCAACTCATCGCCTTGTAGGTTAGTAGCATCCTGAGGTTTTGGGAAGCCTTGTGAGGCGGCTCTAAGTATTCCAACATCTAGAGCTTCTAAGTACGCCTCCATGCGAATTTTCTAATATGGAAAATCACCCCCCTCAAAGATAGGAGGAGGTCCATTCCTGTGAGACATCTTTCTCTAGGCGGTTAAGCCTAAATACATGAGCACGAGGCTCTAATACCAATTAAAAGGATCAAGATGCCCAAGAGGGGGGGGGGTGAATTGGGATAATTTTAAATTTCTTTGCAATAATTAAACTCTACGGTTAGCCCAATTAATCCCTTATGCCTAGAAAGTGTTTCTATTGATCTAATGCACAAAAGTTTAGCACCCTAAGTTCTAATCCTACTCTAGCATGGCAATTCTAGGAATGTAAATGACAAGAATTGAATTGCTCAAAGTAAAGAGAGAAGGAGGAATACAGCGATGTTTTGTCGAGGTATCGGAGAGTCGCCACTCCCCACTAGTCCTGGTTGGAGCACCCATGCAAGGGTGTAGCTCCCCCTTGATCCACGCAAGGATCAAGTGCTCTCTATGGGTTGATTCTTCAACACCCCATCGCGGTGAATCACCCACAACCGCTTACAACTTGAATTGGGTCATCCATAAGCACCACCGGATGATCACCAATCTCCCAATCACCACCAAGCCATCTAGGTGATGGCGATCACCAAGAATAACAAGCATGAACTCTCACTTGACCATGACAAGCCTAATGAGAAGGGTGGATGCACACTTTGCTACTCTTGATCTCACTAATAAGGGCTCTCTTTGGGATTCTCAAATCTCAATCACCTCACTAGGACCTTGCTCTTCTTGGCACTCTCAAAGGTGTTTCTTAGCTGTTGGAATAAGGAAAAGTACCTCCACACATGAATGGAGGAAGTGTTTATGACATGGGCTGAAAAATGAACCGTTATGTGCCTCTACGGGGTGACCGGACGCTCCGGTCATGTTGACTGGACGCGCTAGTCAGTTCACCCTGAACTCCAGTGTTTACAGTGTGATCGAACGCTGGCCCTCAGCGTCCGGTCACTTGACCTCTCAGCGTCCGGTCGCACCAGATGAAAATACCTCAGTCAAATGAACTGACTGGACCCTCAGCTAGTGTCCGGTCACATCGGAGCTAGCGTCCGGTCAGTATTTGACCCTCCATTCACTTCCAACTCTCGATCATATGTGAATGAAGTTTGCTCTATGGGATCTAAGGGCTATTTTGGAGCTACCTAGTGCTAGATTTAGCAAGTGTGCACCACACCTAACTCACTAGACTCACCTAGGTCAAGCTACCCATCCATACCCCCCTTAATAGTATGGCCAAAGGAAAAACAAAGTCTTAAACTACTCTAAGTGTCTCTTCAACTCCAAACGACACTTAGAACTAGTCCATCCTTAACCTTGTCGTCCATCCTTTGAAAACCAAAACGATTTCTATCGTAGGGGCATGACCACCATGATTGCCCAATCAATCTCCATTACCGTGACCTAACTTAATTGCCTCTTCAAAACACATGTTAGTCATAGTAATCACGTATTGTCATTAATCACCGAAACCCAACTAGGGGCCTAGATGCTTTCATCATCCAGAAAGACTCAGAGTCTTTTAGCAAGAACTTTAGAACAAATCTTATAAATGACGTTGCATAAAGATATAGGTCTAAAATTCTTTAGACCCTATGGATTTTTAATCTTCAGGATGAGCACAATTGTTGTTTGGTTTATACCTTCGGGCAGATGCTCGCCATGTAGAAAGTCAAGCACTGCACTTATGACATCTTGGCCAACAAAACCCCAATGCGCCTGGTAGAAGCCTGCTATGAAACCATCAGGCCCTGGGGCTTTGTTTGCCCCCATCATGAATAGGGCACATTCAACTTCCTTAGCAGTAAAAGGGGTGTCAGAGAAGCGTTCATCTCATCTGTGACTCGCTGCGATACATGGACCAAAATCTCTTCTAGGAAGGACTCCTCCTGTACTATGAACAAGTCCCTGTAGAATTCAACCGCCATATGCTCCAGATCCCTTTGTTCAGTGATCAGCACACCTTCTGCTGACCGTAGTCCAGTAATCCGGTTAGTCTTGGCTTGTTCTCTAGCTTTTGCTTGGAATAGCTTTGTGCTTTGGTCTCCCTCCTTGAGCCAAGTAATCCATGATTGTTGTTTCTCCATGGTTTCCTCCCTAGCCAGTAGCTCAGAGATTCTAGCCATAATTCGTTTCTCATGCTGGGAAGGCCTGGTGAACAAAGACTGTCGCCGCACATCCTCTAGCTCACGTTGTAGATGCCCTAGCTCCTTTCTCACCGAGCCAAAAATAGAAATATCCCATTGACTCATGGAGGTCTGCATTTGTCCCAACCTCGACTGCAGATGGCCTAGGTTCTAAATAGCTCCCACGTCACCCCACGAGTCCTCACCATTCGCAGATATGAGGGATCACAGCGCCACATATTTTCATATCTAAAATTCCGCCTCCTTCTCCCTCTCCTCCTGCTCCAATTGCACTAAATGATCAAGCAACAATGATCAGATTCAGTGGTCTGCACATGCCACACCTTGATATCGTTAAACATTTTAGCAAAGGCCTGGTTAGCAAATGCACGGTCCAGCCAAACTTTGATATTGTGATCCTCTTATTATCGGTTGTCCCAAGTATATGGCAACCCAAAAAAACCAAGATCCACGAAACCACAAGCATCCACAACATCCCAGAAACCATCCATTTGACGCTCAGGTCGAGTTACCCCGCCAAACTGTTCCCGAGCATCCAAGATCTCATTGAAATCTCCCATGCAAATCCACGGGGCATCGCTTTGGGTGCTCAAGACGTTCATGAGCTCCCAACTCCAGTGTCTGAGTTCACGCCGCGCATCACCATAGAAGTCGGTGAACCACCATAGGTGAACATCCGAGATAGGATCAATCACCGTCACATCAATGTGAAGTTTATCGTACGATTGCAACTTCACGCAGACATCATTTGACCAAAGGAGCGCCAAATCTCCTCCTTGACCAAAACTACCAACTCCAAAACCATTAGGATAGCCAAGATCTGGTCTCAAACCATCCACATTGTTGCTAAAAAATCTCATTTCCGACAGAAACACCACCAGCGAGCGATGCAACTAGATGAGGCTATGAACCTGCCTTGGGCTGCCCCAAGCCCCGATAGTTCAAACTCAGCAGATTCATTGTGCCTGGCGGGGGGCTACCATCCATAGCCGCCGCTGATCCTGCATTTGTTTGGTTTGAGGAACGGAGTTGCTTCTTTGCCAGTTCCTCGAAACTAGAACCACCAGCACCAGCCCCACTTTTTGCCAACTGCTGAACTCTTGATGTGACTAAGCCCAATGGGACTAAAGCCGAAGTATCAATGACCGGCAAATTGAGGTCCGGTGTGAGAGAGGGCTCTGAACCCTTAGACTTTCTCTTCCGCACCTTTGTCCGACCATCCTCTTTTTGCCCCTTACCTTTCTGGGCCTGAAAGAGTGGATGGATTGTTTTCAATGCTGCATCTTTGCCCCTCTGCTGGACTGGGGAGTAGCCTTCTTTAGAGGCGAGAGCACCTCCTCTCCTTCTTCTTCTCCTGAGCTTCTCTTTGACTCTCGTGAGCGGTTGTCGTTCGGCATTGGTGTAGACCGCAACTGCTTGGAGCCAGACGATGTACCGCTACCAAAAGACTCCGCAGCTGCCTCCGGGAAGCTCAGGAACTTCTTCTTTGTCTCTGGTGCTCTTAACTTCAAATCATAGGGCAATTTCCTAGAGTCATTACGAACAACAGGTTTATCGCATTCCAGTTCCAAATGTCCCATAATGCCGCACGACAGATAGTAGAACGGGAGTTTCTCGTACTGTATATCGAACCATTTAGGGTTTCCATCCTTCCTGGTCTTCAGAAGCACACCCCGTCTCAATGCTTTCGCCACCTCAACGGCAACCGGAACTCGGAGAAAGGATCCATTGGCCTTGCCATCTTTATCAGCATCTATCTTCTTCACCTTGCCAATTAGACTCATGGCCCGTTCCCCACGGTGCCTGTTCATCCATCCTAAAGGGAGGTTTAGAATCCTTACCCAAATATCCATTCTATCAAATCTAATCTCAGACGGCCTGAGACGCTCGTCGTAGTGCTACAGAAGTAAGGCATGTCTGCCAACCATCCACGGCGATCCGCCCAGGGACCTCTCCATGTCTTGTTGGAAATTGAATTCCGCCACAAAAAGATTGTCTTCCTTTTCACCAATCGATCTGATCTTCAAGCCATGCGGGTTTCCCCATGCTGGCTTCATTGCGCGGAAGATTGTTGTGGAGTTTACTATCGCCGGTGAGAGCACCTTGCCAACTAGGATCCACTCCACAACCGAGACCTCCCCATCATCCTCATCATCGCTGAAAGCCACCACATCTCCTTCCACCGTTAGGTTTAGGTTCTGCAGCAGATCAGCAACGTGCTCATCCGGATTCACTGGCTTCCCTCCTCCGACCGCGTCCATGGCACAGATCGTCGAGGGGACAAGATTGTGCCGCGTGCTAATTGCGACGTGCACAAACAGCAGTAATCCTGACCTAGGGAAACCTAGCGGCGCTAGCCCCTAATGGGAATTGTTGATCGACGGCGCCAGGACGGCTAACCGGTGATTTGCGATGTCTGTCGCCGACTGGAGGTCGGTGGACGGGGTGGGGACGTCGAGACCGGAGTGGTCGCCGACGTTTGTTGATCCAGATCACCGGAGTTGGGGATCTAGATCGAGGTCAGGGGTGGAATGGCCACCAGAATCGCCTGCATGCACGATCCGGAAATTTCGGACGTCGTCTCCTCACTCTCAGGATAGAAAGGTTCGGCATCAACTGAACACACACACTGGCATGATAATAATAAGTTAAGTCATGGTCGTCGTCAACCAAAAGCTGGTCAATTAACCCTGATCCGTTGCGTGATTTTATTTGGCTTGAGCTTGTTTGAAACGCTTGTGATCGATTTCCTTCGGGCTGCAGCGTTGCTGAATCATTTTTTGAACGAAATAGAGCTGATTAACTCTGTCACTCCCATGGTTTATGTGTCGTGCGTCCAACAAGCCATTGTGAATTTGCGCATCATTTCTATCTCTGCGGAGGTAGATTTTGAAGACTTTACCTCTAAATTTCATTCCAAAGGATACCCAATCAAGATCTGCACAAGTTTCTGGCTACCGTGTCGGTGTTTGGCGTGCGCCGGCCCGTGCCAGCGACTGGGGTGCCCTCCTGGCTGCTGGCGCTTGGCGGGACTGGCGGCGGCCTGTGGCCGAGTTGCGGTTGCACGCTTGTTGAGTGTACGAGCTGTAGGACTGGTGGATCTACTATAGCACTGTGCGTCTGCATCCATAAGACATGTCCGAAATTGCTCCGCACGTACAATTGGGAACAACAAAACTAGACAGTCGACGCTAGAGCTAGGACTTGGGCAGCCATGCTCGCTCAGTTCAACCATCTCGTGTTTCATGTCGCTTCGGACCATGCATGCCCATGGTCCGTTGGTCCGTCTTTTGTGCCATGTCAGTCCAAGTACGGTCCTCGGTGAAACTAGTTTTCTTCGGGCGCCCATTGACTTGAGAATCGGTAGTGTGCTTTAGGTTATTCATTAGAGGAGGTTACTATGCACTAGAAATGTCTAGGTTTACCAGCATTTTCCTTCCCAAAATTAACAAATGGCTACACATCCCATATATACACAAAAGACACGTTTCGTGTTTTCTTTGGTGACAATTGTTATACTAGGCGTATAGTATGGAGTAGGGTAGAAGACAAGCACCAATGGATGATGAGCAATTTCCGTACCGTGCTGCTGTTATGTACCGATACGAACCAAATTTTATTATCCAGTACGTACGTGGCAAGCAAAAAAAAGATCGTGTCATCAGAAGGCAGGCAGGGGTTTTATGCTAATTTATTGTGAAAGAAAAATACTATTTATTCATTGAAAAGTACCGATGAAGTAGTTCTTCACGAACGGGGCCTTAACGTGGCAGGGGAGAAGTCTCAGCTCTAGACGTCACACGCGCGTCGTTGGCTTGGTTGGCTTCCGCGTCGCATGCCGAGGCAACAGAAACGGCTAGCGCCCGCCCGCGCCGGGCCAAGCAGGCCGCCAGCCAGCCACGACGCCTCACGCTTTGCAGCTTGCACCGCACTACCGCAGGACGTCGTCGTCTAGCTCTGTCTGCTGCCAATTTCGCGCGGGCGCGGCGCACGCGCCGGCGGGCGTGCTCACTCCCTGGCGCCGGTGACGCCGTGACTGTGAGTAGTGGTTAGGCACGCGCGCTCGCGGCGACCGGTGGTTTGTCAACGCAAGCGCCGTTGCCATCCTGATTCCAACGTGAGCGTGAGCGTGAGCGTGAGACAATGGCACTGGATTAATGCATGTAACGTGCATCACGCTGCTGCAGTGTGAGCGTGGGACCCGTTCAAATAAACCACGAGGGCATTACTACTGGTTGGATCGATCCAATTGGGGTCCCTTGAGAGTGGCCACAAGTATTGTCAGCTACATCAGCGTTGATTCTGAGCATGCAGCGTGCAGTGGAAAAGTCGGTATATATGCAGCGACGACACGATGGCTGCTTCCCCGGTTGGTTGCCGTGGTACAACAACCATTAGATTAAAATTGATATAAGCCGAGCAAGTAATAAAATGGATAATCATTGGCCCATAATACTCTTCCTAGCCTGACGAATGATTGATCATATTTGGCGCGCCAACGTTTACGAGAAACGCACGATGAGTGGACGGACGTGCTCGGTCAGTCGGTCTCGGTCGCGCCACGAGCGTTGACTCACAAACAACACGATGGCCGGGATTTTAGCTGTTCACACCTTGTCCTGTCACGCATGTGGTACAAGTGTTTTGGTTCACCTAATTGTCAACCCCGAATGTGTGCGTAGTCACGGAGAATGACATCACTGGAGAGCATTATTACTACTACTAGTACCCTTTCTCTCTGCATTCTTTTTGGAAAGACGTACACATTTTTTTGGCACGAGCTTATATTACATACGGTACGTGCCGACCAGCGGCGAGTGGTGCTACAACACCTGACATGTCCGGATGTCCCATCCAAATGTTTCGGACAGAGCCAAATCTCAGTGACGACAAACTTGTTATTGTTAAGAACGCGAGAGCCTCATGTGAACGGATCGATTCCACTTCCACCTGGGAAGAGAGATTTTTTGCCGTACCAAAAAAAAAACGAATTGCGAATTTAGGCCTACATAAAGCAGCTTTCGCGCGGACGGACTTGTTTCTCAGGAGGCCGAACACATTGTGATTTCTTAAAACCGAATGACACTCACAGAAAAGGAACAAGACTATGGTATACAAACGTTGCCGTTAGTTCCTCTTCGGTCACTGACAAATTACATCATCATTCGGTATAATCTTCTGAGACATCTTCCAGATGATGGAACCCAGATATATATGAATCTCTTAAGGCCTCGTTCGGTTACGGATTAATCCCGGCCTGGTGGATTCCTTCCTAAAATACGTGTTCATTTAGCCTACAAAACTCGTATACCCGGAACTGTTCCGCTATACGGCCCGAAATATCGTTGCACAACGCCTGGAATCAAACCGTAGCTCTGGAGTGGAGGAACAGATCTCCGCGGAACGCTCGCGACTGCTGCGGCGCTACTCCTCACGACGGCATCGGCGCAAGATCTCTCGTGCCTGCGGATCGGAGGACTCGCGATGGTCGGTATTGCTCTGTACGTACCCTGGGTCAATCCGTCTAGATCGGTTCCATTACAACCGAACGAGGCCTAAGCGAGCTAGCTGGTTTAGGCCTTGTTCGTTTGTTCCGTATTCAAAACGGACCAGTTTTCCTTCCTGAGCTGGATTGAGTGGATCCCAGTGGTTCACTAAAACCTGGTGAACATATTGAAAACGGGCCTGTTTTTCTTCCTGAGGGTAGGAGGCCAGGAATTGATCCTGTGAAATGAGACAGGAAAAACGCTAGATATGGACCGGCTACAATTCAGCCCTAAATTAACCGAACAACCATTCCCGATTGGGCTAGGATTGATTCCGAGTCCGGACGATCCACCTGGAACATGCACGTTCCGGACTGTTCCAGCCAAAACGAACGAGGCCTTAGTGTGTACCCAAACTAGCTGGATTGGTGGATGCTTCCATCAGGAATAGCTTTTATTCCCAAATAAGGCTTTGACCTTTGAGTGCTTGACTTCACGGGCTCGCTTTGATTTGATATGTCCCCTTCAGGACTCTTCGAGCCTGATCCGAACGGATCATTTCTCAGTGGACAAGTTCGTCCCAGTCATTGCAATGACAAATTCCAATTGAAAATAGATGGTTTATGTACAGACTTCCCTTTGGATGGACGGAAAGAAGAAAAGTGATTCATACGGCACTCATCTTGCCAATGCCAGGCCAAGTGTTCTTATACTGACGAAAAAGACACTAATTATCCCTGACCCTGACAAATCGTTGCTGATGGAAAAAAAAAAAGAAGAAGCAGAGAAGCAACTTTTGATGCCTGATGACTGAATGAATGGTTGAAACGAGCAGATGATTCGAGGATTTGGGTTGATCTTCCCCCACAAATACTCTGAAAACTGGTAACAGCTTTCTTCGAGGCTTCGGTTCACACAGAGTTGTGCTGAATAATGCACAAAAACTGAAGTGTTAAACAATAAAGATGTTGCATTTACTCTTATTCTCTTTAGCCATTACAACATGGTACACAGCAACAAAACTAACTATACAAAATTGATTTACATCAAATAGTCTTCTGTCAAAATAGTTGTGGAGCTCACAAAGGATGACAGGATATCTCTCTTCAGAGAAAATGCCGCTCTGATGTATATACAGATTAGCTGAACGAACTAGCAGATGCTGCTACCAGGATGTGATTCGATAAATCCGGAATGAATAGAGAAGTGCCCAAGTTCAGGATCGAACTTGTAAAAAAGAAAATTTAGGATAGGGAATGTTTGGAGATGTTAATAGTTTAAGAATGTCAACTGAGAGTGATCTGGAAGGACAAAGTCATCAGGTTGAAATAATTAGGGATTAGCCAACATCATCTAGAAGGTCCTTCAATCTTCTGCCTCAACTGTTCGTAATTTTGTAGCTCCTCCAGAGATAGTGATGGTGCGATATCTCCTAACACCTGTGCAGTAACAAAACACCTTATTTCCTAGCACACAACCACAAAAAAAATATTACCGTGGTTACTCAAAATGATTTGGAGTTTTACTGCAATAAAGTCATCGATCTCGACAATGACTTCTTCGGCACTGGCGTCATTACTTCTTGAAGGATCGGTTTCAAATGTTTTAACCTAAAAATACCACATGTAAGATCAACAGAGCAAAGCTAAGAAAGCAAAACATGACATAGCTAGGTAGCAGAAATACTCACTGATCGCTTCGCTGCGTGAAACCATGCATCCGCACACAATGCATAAATATCAGCACCAGTAAAGTTTGGTGGACAATGCTGAGCAACTGACAAAAGAGAAACATTCTTGTGGAGCTTATACTTGTGCGTCTGTGCTTTAAGGATCCTGTATAGAAGTTATAATGAGATAACAGTTGCCATGAATTTGAAATTAGCAAATTGAAAAGAACAATAATGACCTTTCCCTGTATGATGCATCAGTATTTACACCGACATAAAGAAGCTTGTCAAACCGACCAGGGTGAAGAAGAGCGGAATCAAGAAGGTCAGGCCTATTGGTAGCCCCAATAATGAAAAGGTCCTACAAACGATTTTGTAAAAATAAGTCCCTTCATGTCAAGCGTCCCAGAAATGGCAATCAAAAACAAGTACGGCATGGAGGAGGGAAACACCTGGCTGTTATCACTCAACCCATCGATCTCCACAAGTAACTAGTAGACATGAAAAGGGGGGAAGTGAGAAGAGACTGGCCAAGTAATTTGACAGAAGACTTGTGAGGAAAAGTTGTGACACCGCCTCAGGGATGAAGTTAATGATACCTGGGAAACAACCCTGTCCATAACACCGCCAGAATCTGCTGATGATCCTCGTGCAGGAGCAAGGGAATCAAGCTCATCAAAGAAAATGACACATGGGCGTGCAGATCTAGCCTGAGATTGACAGTGGAAAACTGAAAAAAATTAAAATATATGCATGTTCGATGCAACCCCAGATTGCTCAGACTGTGGACCTTCGTTGGAGGATGCATTCCCAATTGCATCAAAGTGGCGAAGAAGTATTATACAAGGAGAATACCTTCACAAAGAAAGTTATTCAACAAAGTCAAAGATGTAAACAACATCACTTGGAGAGTGGCCAAATCCGTAAATGTAGTTGTTCCCATAAGAAAACGAAATGAAGAGAATGATATTTTCATAACTACAGGAATAAGTTTAAACAGTGGAGACTAAGAAGCGGAAAGACAGAAAAAGATGAGTACTTCTGAGCTTCTTTGAAGGCAGTTGCAACTGCAGCAGGTGCCCCACTTTCTGATGACGTCATTAGATCATGACAGCTACACTCAACCACAAGCAGACCAAGATGGTTAGCAACATGCCTAACCACTGTGCGCTTTCCACATCCTACAAAGCGGCCATTTTTGGGACTCGAGTTCAATTGAAGGTTGAGTAGTAAGGGAATACAAATTTCATGAAACTATAGTTGAAGTGCACTAACCTGACGGGCCATATAAAAAAGTGGAAAACTTGATTTTTGGTAAAATATCCGAAGGGCACAATGCTGGCGCAATGATAGATGCTGAATGATCCACTATTTCACCGTGCAAAGGTACTGAATTACCAGAAGCAGCAAAGAAGGAATAAGGGGGGATTGCGGCAGAAGCAGCTCCACCAAGCACAAGGGCTGTTTCATTGCAATTAACACGAAGTATAGGTTCATCTGATGGTTCCATGCCAGTCACCTAACAATTGATTAAAATATCAACAAACAGGCAGCAATCCTATAAAGCATTTACAATTATGAGCAAATGCAGTTAGATTTAAGCTACAAGTTCAATTGCATGTGAAGAATTTACTTACTAAAGTATTTTTAAGTATGAAACATAGGCATACCTTAAAGTAGATCATATTACGGGGATGCAGTTTATTATCCTGCTTATTGCATGCCAGGCAGCAGCTTGAGCCACAGTTCCAACTGTTTTGTATACAAAAAAACATTTCCTCTTGCTAGGAACCTATCAAACTTAAAGTACTCGTTCAAAGCTTGATCTACCATGTCTTGGTAGTCACTTCCTCCAAAGGATGAATTTATCTTTAAAGAAGCAAGCACACCACAATCAGGAATCCTCACAACAGAAACCCGTAAATGCAACGCATATTTAGGCACTTGAGGGCATGGAAGAAGGTCTAAGTGAAGAGAAAGATCACTTCCAGCACTGGCAGTTGTATCAATCTCTTCAGCTTGAGAACAGAACTTGAAAGGCTGACTCCTCTTTGAATAAGAAGCTTGAGGCAAGAAACATGCAACCCCAAGTTGAATGCCAAAAGTGGGCTGACATAAGCAACATCTTCATCCATGGATGCAAAACCAGTAGCAGGGAACGAGCGACAAGGTAAGAAGCCCATTGCATGATCAGGAGAGGCAGAGACCACTTGCTTACTATGTTCTGAGCGGGACTCGTCAAGGGACAGGTTATCAAACAATACTGCTTTGACAATCCTCCCAACATTATTGTCAGTGTTCTTGACAAGCACCTACAGATCAGTAGCCGCATATTATTTTCCACTAAAATGAACAGAACTGAATCCTACACAGTACCCATTTACCATCTAAGCTCAAAAAGTTGCACTTGGGTTATGTCAGAGATGAACTTGCTAAATCACTTATCAGAATACAAACAAACGACTACAGTGGTTGATTTTTTCAGCTGCAATTTTCTATAATATGTTTGCCCACTGCACCCATTCTCAGTCTGGGAACAGAAATCACCAATTCCCATCTAATTCATCACCAAAATTCACAAGAACAAACTCCTAGTATAATGATTCCATGAGATCCAGTTCGCTCCACAAATCACAAAGCAGAGTTTCCTACGTGGTAGCAATTTAACATTAAAGCTCAAAAGGCTGCACAGAGATCGCATCAGTTTAAAACTAAGTAGACCACTGAACAAAAGTGCATGGCATCCTGATCAAAATACAAATGCACGCATGGAGTGGTCAATGTTTGTAGCAGCAGCTTGTAATCATCGTTATCAGTTACTAGAGCTCATTTTCACAAACGAGTAGTCTATCGCCAATCCCATCAAATTCGTGGTCAAAATTAAACAAGTACAGCCTTCTAGTTCTACAAAACGACCAAAGTTCTTCCTGAAAGCACCAAGCAGAGTTTCCGCTTCGAAGTCCCTAACCGATCGAATTTCCCAGCACGACTCTCCAATTCGCAACAAATGATTGGAACTAGGGGACTCAACGGCGTGCCGGTGACGACCGCGAGCCGTCGGAGCGCGGTGGCAGGGAGGGAGACGAAGGACGAGAGCTCCCCGAACTCGGCGCCGCCGCCGGCGCCGGAGGGGAAGCGGAGGACGCCGGCCCTAAGGCGCACCGGCTCCTGCGGCGGCGGCGGCGGGCGGTCCCCCGGGAGGCGAGCACCAGCGATTTCCTCCGCTGCCGCATCTCCACCATGGCTGCTGCCGCCGCCACCACTGTGACGGGAGCCCGGAGGAAGGAGAGACCACTTGACTCAAAAACAGACCATAGGAGGGCGAAGACGACGTTGGACTCTGAACAACCCAAGAAGCACAGTTCAGAGCTCAGACTTCAGTATTTTTTTTCTTTTTCTGGAAAGACAACTTCAGAAGATTTGAGCGTTATTACCGTTGGATCGCATTATTGGACGCGATTAGTAAAGATTGAATTATTTTGATGTAGATTTCATCCATACAATTGTTTGGACATTTGTTTCAAAAAAACAATTGTTTGGACACGACAAAAATAGGAACAGCGCGTCGCTATGAAACGAGTACTCCCTCCGTCTGAAGAGAAAGTGCACTTCCAGACAGAAGCAGATTGTGACTAAATCAGTTTTTTTTTACTTTATATCTCCGGATAGATTTAATATAAAAATATATTTATTATCAATCTAATCATACTCATTCGATATTCCAAATATTATTTATTTTATATAGTTACATATGTCTAACTAGCTACATACACTGCAGAGATGCAGAATAGTACGCCAATAGCCCAACAAGGCTGTAGCATGAGTATGAACATGGGTCACAAGGTTCAGGAACTCAGCTCTAGCTTTTTTGAAACGTATAGCTTTACTTGGAACAAAAAAGGAAAAAGGAGATCAAAACAACTGTGAACTTTCTGCGGATCAAGTAGGAAGAATCATGATGACTCAACACTATCAGCCTGGCTTATCATCCATGGTACAGTGTTTTTCTCTCGCAACAAAAAAGTTTCAGCCGGCTTATCAGCCTCAGAAACCATCAGCCGAACAGCTGTTGAGAGCAACGTTCAGCAAGAGAGAGCAAGAGAGATCTTCCCCTTTAAATTGAGAGCAACGTTCAGCAAGAGAGGGAGAGATGTTGACAGGAATATTGTGCTCAAATTCCCTTCCCAAATGCAGCATAGCTAAAAAAAGTCTCTATTACTAATGGTAAAAACGAGCAAGAGATCTGCCCCATTTAAACAAGTCCTCTGTAGTATATAGGCATGAATATTGTTTTGCTCCTGAAGCATTCTGGTTGTAGAAGCGGATTGATTTTGTTGCAGCATGCTACATTTTTGTTTGGATTGCTTATCACCCAAAGATGGTTGGTGCATGTTGTGGTTATCAGTGTATCCTAGATTATAAATTATTGGTTCTACAAGCGAGGTTATTAAAAAATACATTTTTTGTGGAATTTTTGTGCAGCATGATCCATCCCTGTCACTTTCATACATACACATGTCATGTAAGAAAGATGCCTATGTTACCGTGTTTTAGCAAGATATACTGCTGCTTTGTTCTTACTCTTGTGTGCAAAATTATGTAGCCATTGAAGTTCAAATGTTATGTAAAGATTGGCACTGAAATTAGTTCTGGCAGTACATAAAAGAACCACTCCATAATTAGGAGGAAAGCCGGTAAAGAAATAGACGTTGCACAGAGCGTTTCATTCAGATGCTCTATTTGACATGGATCCTAGTTGATGATTTTCCATGAACATACTACTTATTTAAGTAATTAATAATCTTTACCAACGACTAGCACCGGAGAGACCAAAATCAAGCAGCGATGGGTCAGATCCTGAACTGAAATGGATCTGTTTCAGTATTGAAAAATGGATGATGATGCACTGTTGCTTCTGAAGATCTACTAGCTACATACACTGCAGAGATGCAAAATACTCCAATAGCCCAACACGGTTGTAGTATAAACATGGGTCACAACTCACAAGGTTCAGAAACTCGGCTCTTGCTTTTTTCTTTCTTTTTTTTTTTTTGGCAAAACGAGCAAGAGATCTGCCTAAAGTCTTGATCTACTAATGGCAAAACGAGCAAGAGATCTGCCCCTTTAAATTGAGAGCAACGTTCAGCAAAAAAACAGCTGTTGACAGGAATATTGTGGTCAAATTCCTTCCCAAATGCAGCACGGCTAAAAAAAGACTATTATTAATGGCAAAAACGAGCAAGAGATCTGCCCCATTTAAACGCAGCCGGTGACAGGAATATCCTGCTTACTCCCTTCAAATGCAGCCCATAGTAAAAAATATCTATTATTAATGGCAAAAATAGGCAAGAGATCTGCCTCTTTTAATTTGAGAGCAAATGTTGAGGAAAAATCCTCTTCTAATTTGAGAGCAAATGTTGAGGAAAAATAGCCTCTTCTAATTTGAGAGCAAATGTTGAGGAAAAACAGCCGGAATATTTTGGTCAAACAAATGGTCATCAAATGCAGCACAACAACAGCTGACATACTTTGCTCAAACAAATGGTCTTCAAATGCAGCACAGCAAAAAAGAGCCTGTCAGACAACCTGTAGGCCACCCCAGACAGGCAAGACGCTCTGGCCCACAGGTCATTGCTCATCAATCAGGCTTAAGTGCTTGATTTCTTATTAGTCAAGGATGCAGCAATACGATCCTATAGAACAGATCCTGTTCAAGTAAGGTCGTGCTTCAAGGCTCGAGAGCTGAACTTTTAAGCAGCTTCTACGCGTGTGAGCAACCCAGGCGGGACTAATCAGTGGGAGTGGCCAGCATATTGTGTACTGGGCCAGGCCATTCTGGTATTCTATGTGTGGGCTTCAAGTCGAGCCCATCGAGGCTGCAATAGCTTGACCTCTGTTGAAGTGTTGATGCCTCACATGAAAAAGGAAAGATATGATAAGCTCAATTGATTCCTAGATGGTTGTAGTTCACACTTCACAGAGCTCAATCTTTGGCCCATGTGCAATGCTGGATGTTGCTGCCCCATGGTTGCCGTTGATCTTGACAGCAAGGTTGGCCTGCAGATCTGTCATGATGCTCAGATTAAGAAATGAGTCCGTTCGCTTCGCTGAAAAAAAAAATAAGCTGAAATACTGTTTCGACTGATTGTTGTGAAAAAATACTATTCCGACTAAAAAAACAAGCTAAAAAGTACGAATTAAAAGAGAAGCGAACAGGGCCCTCGATGCAACGTGTGATTCTCGTGCGGTTGCCATTCCTTCTCCGCCCTGAATGTGCGGCTTCTCGTATCTGCCACCTGACCTGGTTCCCTGGTACGGCATTTTTAGTACGCGAAAAAGAGGGACAACAATGTCACCTGTCCCTCCAAGAACGGCCTACCATAGTTCTGACTGACGCCTCTAGGCATCCGCCTAAACTGCCGACAACGCTGACAGGCCAAACCGACCGAACGGTTCCCGCGTGGTGCAGGGCCGGGCTGAAGAACAAAAGTCTGCTGAAGCTCCACGCCGCCGGAGTGGATTTCAGCTGGTCCAATCCAAAAGCAAAAGCAAAAGCAAAAACAAAAAAAGGGCGAGAACGAAAGCCTTTTTCGGTACTGTTGGCTGATTTATTGTGAGAGAAAAATATTATTCGTTGGCCGAAAAAGTACGATTTATAAGCCAAACGAACAGGGCTGAAAGATCCACATGATTGTTAGGTGGTGTTTGGTTGCCTCTCCTAAATTTTAGTTGTTGTCCCATCGAATATTTGGACACATGCATGGAGTATTAAATATAGACTAATTACGAAACTAATTATATAGTTTGCGACTAATTTACGAGACGAATCTTTTAAGCCTAATTAGTCCATAATTTGATAATGTGTTGCTACAGTAAATATGTGCTAATGATGGATTAATTATGCTTAAAAAATTGTCTCGTGGAGTACTGACGGATTATGTATTTTTTTATTAGTATCTAAACATCTCATACAACGTCCTCCCAACACACCTCCTAAATTTTAGTGACCGAATCCCAACACCACCTTATTCACGTGCTCCGTACAGGGGCCATTGGTCGTGTGGATCGGAGGATGAGGCCGCAGGCAGCAGGCAGCAGGCAGGCCGCAGGCGTGCGAGGAGACGGCAGACCGAAGGCACGAGTGGCGTTGGCACCTAAACCCGACAGCGACGTGGTTCGCCCGGGGCGTGTAAATGCGGGGGTCGACGGTCATCGGCGCCGTGGCTCGATCGCGTTCCCGTTCCGGTTCCGTCCCTGCCACGGGTCCGTCCGAGTCCGAGAGCTTCTGCTCCTGTGCCTGCGTCTGGCGTCTCGCTCTCGCGTCTGCATTGCATGCGCCCTGCTCTCCTCTGGTTATTAACTCCCGTCGCCGTCCCCGACGATCCCCATCACGCTCATCAATGCGGTTGGGGAGAGGAGAGGCTCGATAGCCGGGCGCTCGCGCGCTTTAAATGCTCGCGTCGCGTCGTATCGATCGGGGGAGTAGGCGGGCGGGTGGGCGCCGACGACTATCCGAGCCCACGGCGACACGCGCGCGAGAGCGACCGGTGCAGGGAGGAACCAAGGGAGGAGGAGTTCGATCGGTTTTCCTGCTCCGCGACCGTCGGTTCTGAGTTCTCCTTGTCCGGCCGAGAATTCTCCAGCCGAAAACTAGCGAAGAAAACACCACACCACCCGGGCTAGGACCCAGGGCGGTCGCTCGCTCACTCATGCTTTCCGCCGCTGACTTTGAGACGTCGTCATCACAGAGCTGAGAACTAGCTCTGCCTCTCTGGCCTGCATGGAGAATGGATAGATAGCGCACTGTCTGACCCACGCCCACACAGCGCAAGCGTACAAGACGAGCCGAACCATGCATCATATACACAGGCCACGGGGCATGGACTGGACCGGCGGAACTGGGACGAGCGAGGTGAGCAATCCGATGCACAGCGGCCGCGGTATCATATCATGCTGATATGGGAGACGAGACGACGACGGGCATGTAATGTATAGATCGTCATGTAGGTGCGCGCACACGCACAATAAATTGCGGTGCGACCCGGCAGATTCCGCTGCAAATCTCGTCACCCATAAATAATGCCGGTGCCGGTGCAGGTCGCCATAGCTAGCTCCCGCCGGCCCTGATCAGATCTGACGTCCCGGCCTGGCCTCGGCACCGGGGGCAACGAACTTCCCACACGTTTTTTTGCTGCACATGCCCGCCGCACCACCTGTCTCGCTCGTCCCCTCAACTGTTCAGCACTGTGTCTGTGCATGCATGTCCATCCATCACAGTCCTAGGAGTACCGCGCGTGACAGTGCAGTCTTTACAACATGCCTGCGGGCATCCAACGGCACACAAACACTTGGATAGCGGTTCAACGCCTCCAACATACGTGGAGGATAGTGCATCAAAGTATGCGTGTTCGGTTGTTCCTCTCTAGAGGCACTGTTTGATCGGTTAATTGCTAGGTCGGGCTTAAAAAATACCTATCTAAAAATAGTAGTAGTCAGCTAGAGTCTGGGTCGTAGATCACAGTGATTATTACTCTCTTCATTTTAAATACATAACTTTTGTTATATACTTAGATGTACTCTATGTTTAGATGCATAATAATAAAAACAATGCATCTAGAAAAGTTAAAATGTCGTATAATTTAGAGCAGAGGGAGTATAATCTAAATTATTCATAGGATTATTATAATTTAGATTACGAATTATAATAATCCATCAAAGTGTTTGGATCCAAGATTGTTTTGGTGGGTTATTGTTGGTTAGAGTGAAAAATATATACCTCTCATGCCCTTTAGTTTGGCGCAACATTAGATAAAGTGGGGAAAGCTGGATTTTTCGGCATCCATAATCTCCAAAAAAGCAAGTGTCAGGTACATTATAGGAGTTCTATAATCTAGTGATTTGATTATAATAACCCGCTGCATAATCTAGCATTTTTGGATCATAATCAAATTATTTTAGATGATTATTAACAATGGATCAAGCAGGGCCCTAATTATTATCCATTTGGATCTCAGGCTAATAAGGTCCTATTTGGATACCCTCTTATTATAATAATCAAATTATATAATTAGATTTTGATACAAACAAGATTGATTATATAATCCAGGTGAGACCAGATTTTAGGGGATTATGGATTCTGAAAGTATAACTTACCCCCTAATCGATTGTCCAACATACCAAACTAAAAGATAAGATAGATATTTCTCACTTTAAGCAACCATACCAATCATCATAATTTATGAAGCCAAACACTCTGATTATTATAATCCATAATTCTGATCATAATAATCCTATACATAATCTAGATTATGATAATTCGGTTGTGATCCAAACAGGCCCTAAGTGTATATATCTCTATCAATGAACTATTACCATTGTTAACTAGTTGTACTTGTCTAAGAGCATCTGGAACCGCCTTTTTGGAACCAACTCGCTAAATCCTCAATTAGATAGGCATTATAATAAAAAAAACATCCTTTATATCTCTACACTATTCAATAACTTTTATATATCTTGTTGGGCACTTTGGAGACCAAGCTTCGTTCTCTATCTTTGGTGAGCGAGGAATCAAAAATAGAGGATAGAAATATTTGGTCATCTAGAGTTGAAGAAATTGTTGCAAGAGATTTTTTTTTTCACAAAATCTATATTCCTATCAATAGGGAAGGATATAAATAGACTTTTGGAGTTGTTCTAGTGGACTAACAACTAGCAAAAGGTTTGGCTACAAAATAACTCATCTGTTAATTAATCCTCCCATTTATTTATTTTTAGGTAAGCCCATGGAGCCCAACTGGCCCGGCCTAGTTCTAGAATCATGCAGTATTTCTAGAACCCTGCATTTTAAGGAGGTTTAGAACTACCAAGTTAACCGTGGTCACATGATTTGTGTTTCCAACGAATCATTTTAATTTCTTCCGTGGGAGATGCATCAGATGCTGGTGGGTGGTGGCTGCTACCTGAACGCGTACCATTGAAGCATGCGCACATATCACAGTTGACACGTTAATGAAGACAGCGGTGCTTCATCTAAACCGAATAACTCCCCTTTGTACTGCCCAGAGCCCCACGAGGCTTTTCTCGCCGCGTTTTTTTTTGTCTCCGGTGGAAAATGAAGCCAACAACAGTCATCATTATCCAAAACCTGGTACTACGCGTGGCAGGCATGGCATGGCAGGCCAAATTAACCAAAAACCGGCCGTTCGCCTACCGACGGGAGCAGGAGCAGGGCAATTGATCCCGCTGCCATCAGCGCGCCGCGGGAGGGACGAAATCAACGGTTGCAAGCCTAACCCAATTTAATGAAGGGAAAAAATAGATTACTACTACTAGCTAACAAACGTGCCGTTAATTAATTCCATCACAGTCGTCAGTTGCCGTGACGAGCAGCTTTTATATATTCACGGTTGCCAGGGCCAATCAGCGAGCGCCCCGGCCGTACTAGTACCAGCTAATTAACCGGGGCATTTAATCCTACTACTCACTTCATAATCGTCATTATCGTGGCGATTAATTAATTAAGCGAAACCTCCGTGGAGGTGCTAGTGGAATTGGGTTTCGCCCGCGACGTCTCAATCTGCATGGATTAATGGGGGGCATTCAATGCGGGAGAGCGCGCGGCAACTGACCAGATGGATGCATGGGCGTGCGTGCTGCGTGGCTTTACTTGAATTGCACTCGCCAATGCACTTCTTCGTTGCTCCGCAAGACTAATAATACAGTCGACTTTTGGTTATAAGGTTTTTTTTAGTATTTTTTTAGCATACTCATATAGTAGTTGGCTCTTTACAGTTAATATATGGCCCACTTGTCTTTCTCATAGACTTTTTTGGTTCTTGTGTCCAAGTCGGCTATAAACTTACAGCCCGCTTCTTCTCTCTCCTCCCCTCCTCCTCCACCTTAACATTTAGTCTCCTTACAGCCTGCTATTATACTTGCTCTAGTAGCCCTGTTAATTGCCTGCCTTTGCTTCCCTGCCACGTACTCCTATGTTCGCTAGCTGCTATGCGGAGCAGCTTAATTGCACCCTTTCCAACCAAGGCCGCCATGCATTATTAATGCTTCTTACTTATGATACGTCCTCCGTGTCGATACTATATGATATATCTCATTGGATGATCAAGATTTCAGAATTTTGATCAAGGTGAGGTGCCATTTAGTATTTTCTACATGAGATTTTTCAAGCACTGATTAATTCGACCGATTTTTTTTTATTTCAGTTGATTATTTGCCACAGCAATTTTCTTAAGAGATCAATGCAGTTCCCACCACTAGTTGGACTGGAGTTTTAGCATAGCAAACATGCCTAATCGGATCATCATGTTCAACAAAGATGATCCAGAGAATTTTCAAGCCGTGCCTTAGTATACTTCTTTTTTCATAACACACGTGCAAACCAAAACTTTGAATATTTTGACCACTAATACACAAAAAAAAAATTAGGACTTGCATTGGCGCGTGAAAATGATGTGTGGATTTTTCAATTAAAAAATGGAATGCACTCATTCACTCTGTTCTTAACAATTGCTACAAAAGTGGATACAAAATGTAATGTAAAAAATATATATGGAGCAGAAATATACTGTGTCCATGTCTAAAACCATGAAATGAACATAACTAGTATATGATCTTACATTTTTTAGATAAATGGTTTAATTTAGCTCTCCCCTGCAAGTTTGAAGAACCGCCTCATAGTTTATCCCATAAAAGAAATACTCTTAGTTGGATATCATTCATGGCAACAATAATTCATCCAACTGAGTTGCCCTATTTATTTTTTATTAATTAAAAAACAAGTCCTTCGAGCCAAGTTAATAAAATTTAATATACTACGATTGCATATATCATCACATAAACTGCGTATAGAAATCATACGTTACAAACTGCGTATAGGAATCATGAGTTAATATAAATTTTATTCTGGAGTAAAACATAAAAAACGTGTTATCTATCTATCCTACTGGAGTTCAGACTAATTTTCATTCTCCAAATTTAAATAATTCTGTAACTCATAATATTTTGTGTCCTACAAATATACTATGCATCCAAACAATGAAAAAAAGAATACCATTAATAACAAACACAGCGTTCTATCGAACAGCGACTATTATTTGTACAGAAGACTTTTTAGGAAAAACGAAGAACTAATAAAAGAACAAAATAAACTGAGAGAAGTCAAGTCCAACTTCTATGTAACCCATCAGTTTTTGATCTATACGAATATAGGCCCCTATAACTATGATCAGGCGATTCTTATCAGACAAGGCACTGTATTGCCTAAAAGAAAGATATTTCCTTTTCCGATTTCCTCTAATCTCTTTCTGCGTTCACTCTGTCTGATCAGCGGCCGCATTCAGGTCGATCCTCGGCTTCTTGCCGCTGCCTTCGGCGGCGGCGGCGGACTTCTTCCCGCGGAGCGGTGGAACCCTGGCCGAGCAACGCGGGCACCTGGGGTCCTCCTCGGCGATGAGCACGTAGGTGAGGCAGGACGGGCAAGCGGCTGCGCGCATCGCGGGGGTCGTGTCGGGCTGCGGCGACCGGTTGCGCTTTCCGGCGGAGGAGCAGGACGACGTGGTCGATGTGGACGACGTTGCCGGCGATGCGGTGGTCCTCCCAGCGGCCGCGCGCTCGAGGGCGGAGCGGACCATGTCGAGGGTGCAGACCGAGGTTGAGTTGGTGGTGGGCGCCGCCGCCGCGGCTGGCGCCGGTGGAGGAAGGTTGAGGTCATGGTGCCCGCCTTGCACGTTCGGGTGGCGAGGAGTCAGGAACGTCTTGCCGGACTGCGAGAAAAATCAGCAAAGGCTGGGTTGAGTATACTTTGCAAAAGAAATTCGTCTTGGAAACTGATCGGTGCTTATTTCACCAGGATTAACTAAACAGAATCTCAAGAGTGATCGATCAATACAAAAACAAGATGAAAACTTGATCTGCGTAAGGGAATATAATCTCATATTTCTATTTCTTGCAGGCGACGATAAAACGATTGAAAATAAGAACAAATATCTAAGATATCAAATCCTCGGGTAAAACTCAATCACATGAACAGCCATTGACATATGAACCATAAGGGGAGAGAATCAACTCACCAGGAGGTCAAGCCGTCGCTCCCAGCCGGCAGGCACCGTGACCTCGAGGTCCACGACCTCGTCCTCCGCGGCCGCGCCGCCGCCGCAGCCGCCGAGAAGATCCATCGTCACGATCTCCGGCCCGCCCTTCTTCCCCGCCTCCCCGCGGAGCAGCCTCGCGACAGAGCTCACGTCCGCGGCCATCATCCCCAGAGCTGGCCTCCTGTGGGCTCCCGCCTTCCGGAATTCCTTTCTCGATCGGCGGTCGTTGGCAATGGCACCTCCTCTCTGGTTTGCGCGTGCGCTCTGGCGGACTGCGGGCGGAATGAAGCGGCGGTGGGGGTTGGCGCGCCTATATATACCGCCGGGCCGCCGCCCTGGCAGACACGTGGGCCCCGCAGGCCAGGGACAGGCAGGTCAATGAATATACTCCCCAAGGAGTGCGCTATTAATTGGCATTGTTGGGAAAATGGTTGGCAATTTTATTCATTAATTGGCAATTAATTGGGCATACTAGTAGCATGGATTTGAATTGATTCAAACACGGGTTCAACTCCTTAAATTCATGTATTCCACATTTCATTCAACCCTTTGAGCTACTTCCTCCATCTTAGAACATATATAAGGCATTTTTAAGTGTCTACTATAAGTTAAATTATCTTAAATTTAACCAAGTTTATAGAGAAAGGGTATTGACATCTACCATACTAGAATAGATAGGCCATGAAAAATAACTTTTCACATACTTATAATCAAAAGAAACAACACAAAAGCTTATTTTTCACCCATAGAGAATGCTTAACTTGAATTCCATTCATTTTTCACATACTATATATAAGTGCCATGGTTTTGCACAAATGGTCACTTTATCTCACCAACACATAGACCTTTCTCCATAACACCTAGTACTGACGATGATTTTGTAGCCCCTTTGATCCAAGCTAAACTATGTTATCATTTTTCTTAGCAGAACCAAAATATAAAACCACATTAATAACAATTACTATAGCCAAAAGAAAGAATAGAACTTATTATTTCCAAAGAGAGATGATGCTCAACTTGAATGCCATTGATTTTCACATTCATTTGTGAAACTATTTAATTATAGTTTGTCTGTAAGGATGCATGGCATATGTGATATCAATAATTAAAAAGAAAGGATTTGGCTGTAAATAAAAAAATAAAGGTTAGCGTCTACTAAATTAAAGAACATATTATCATTCTGATCAAATTGCCAGATATTCAACATTAATTTTAGCACCGGCAACGAAGGAGTGCACTATTTTATTGGTGTAGTTGGGAGATGGTTGGTTTCATCATTTTGCAATTAATTGAGTATACTAGCATGCAATTGAATTTATTCAAACATGGTTTTTAGTTTATTCTTAAAATCACACGTGACACATTGGCAAGTCACGTTTCATTGGTCCTTTTAGGTTTCCCTAGCTTAACTATCACATACTTTTTCTCTTAGAAAATCATATTTGACATATGCACCATTTTTCATCTCATAACAGCACCCACTTTGTCTCATCAAAACATAAACTATTTTCCATATCATCTAGTACTGGCGATGATTTTGTGGCCCCTTTGATCTAAGTTAAACTATGTCTCATTTTTTGAGAAACCAAAATATAAAACCACATCAATAACAATTATTATAGCCAGAAGAAACAACATAAAAGCTTAATATTTTTCAAAATAGAGAGAATGCTCAACTTGAATGCCATTCACTATTGCATTCATTTGTGAATTTTTGAATTACAATTTGTCTGTAAGAATTCTAGTAGTATTAAAAAAGAAAGGATTTAGCTGTAAATAAAACAAAAAGCTTAACGTTTACGACATGGTGCGATGAAACAATATATTATCATTTTAATCAAGTTGCCAGATATTCTACGTTAATTTTAGCACCGGCAAGATATGCAGATATATAGATGTGAAGGGGTGCACTATTTATTGTTGTAGTTGGGAAATGGTTGATTTCATCAATTTCCAATTAATCGAGTACACTAGCATGTATTTGAATTTATTCAAACATGGTTTTCAGCTTACTTATAAAGTCACACATGGCATATTGGTAAGTCTCATTTCATTGATCCTTTTGAATTTCCCTTGCTTAACCATCACATACATTTGTTTCTTAGAAATCATATTTGACATATGCAATATTCTTCATCTCATAACATGATAACAACGAACACTTCTCACAAAAAAAGACCATTTCCAATACCATCTAGTACTAGTTATTATTTCACCAAAAATAGACCATTTTCCATATCATCTAGTACTAGCGATGATTTCGCGCCCCTTCAATCTAAGATAAACTATGTTCTAATTGTTTTGGTGAAACCAAAATATAAAACCATATCAATAACAATTACTATAGAAGAAACAACAGTAAAAGCTTAATATTTTTCAAAGAGAGAGAACACTCAACTTGAATGCCATTCATTATCATATTCATTTGTGAAATTTTGAATTACGGCTTGTATTTAAGAATGGCATGACAGATGTTCTAGTGGTAATTAAAAAGAAAAGATTTGTCTATAAGTAAAACAAAAAAGAAGCTTAACGTTTACCACACATGGTGACACTAGTAGAGAACATACATTTCATTCGAGTCAAAATGGGCTCTAGTCCCGGCATTTTTTGCGCCCGGGACTAGAGAGACCTTTAGTCCCGGTTGGTGTCTCCAACTGGGACTAAAGGTCCCTGGCAGGGGACCTTTAGTCCCGGTTGGAGACACCAACCGGGACTAAAGGTGGACCTTTACTTCCGGTTGGAGTCACCAATCGGGACTAAAAGTCCTCCAACCTTTAGTCCCGGTTGGTAACACCAACCGGGACTAAAGGTCCCCCGATGGGTTGCATGAGGTCTTGGGTTCGAATCTTACGGGACGCAGCGGTGGGAGGCATTATTTTTTTTAAAGCTGTGAGGACCTTTAGTCCCGGTTCCTGACCCGGGACTAAAGGACCCCCCTTTAGTCCCGAATGCTTGCTCCCGGGTGGGGAACCGGGACTAGAGGGGGTTCCCCACCGGGAGTAAAGCCCATCTCTGTATTAGTGTGAAATGAAAGAACATATCATCATTTTAATCAAACTGCCAGATATTCTATGTTAATTTTAGCACTAGCAAGATATGCAGAGATATAGACATGAAGGAGTGCACTATTTATTGGTGTAGTTGGGAAATGGTTGGTTTCATCAATTCACAACTAACTGAGTGTACTAGCATGCATTTGAATTTATTCAAACATGGTTTTTGTCTTGTTCTTAAAATCGCACATGTTGCATATTGGCATAACCTTTTGAGTTTCCCTTGCTTAACCATCACAAACATTTTTTTCTTAGAAAATCATATTTGACATATGCACCATTCTCCATCTCATAACAATGCACCATGTGGCATACTCAACATCTATCGCGAACCCATGCCATCTACTCACTATTGCCACTATAGCTCCGTACCACATCTCCCCATATCGTCTAGTGGATAATGCTTTATGCCTCTAATGGCTACCACATCTCGCTGTATCATCTAGTAGCTATTGTTGTATGCCTCTACTAGCTACGGCTACCGATGCCTTGGTTCTCATATGAACGTCGCCTTAGCAGTTTTTGAGTTGCCTTTGATCCAAGATATAAAACCCCAACAATAGCTAATACTATAATCAAAGAAAAAACATAAAGCTTCTCATTTTCAAAGAGAGATAATGCTCAACCTGAATGGCATTTATTTTCATATTCATTGCACAATTATTGAAAATTATTGTTCATCTATAAGCATGGCATGACAGATTTGTAATAATTAAAAAGAATGGATTTAGTTGTAAATAAAACAAAAATGTTAACGTTTACACCTCACAGTGAAGTGAAGGATGTATTATCATTAATCAAATTGCCATAACTTATATGTATTAACCTTGGCAAGATATTCAGATATGCAGAAGTAAAGGAGTGCAGTATCTATTGACGTAGTTGAGAAATGGTTGGCAATTTATTAATCATTTGGCAAATAGTTGAGTATATACATACTAGCATGGATTTGATTGTATTCAAACATGGTTTTCCCACTTATTCTTAAAATCATGCATATATATCATATTGGCAAGCCATATTTCATTTAACTTTTGAGTTGATCTTGCTTAACCATCACATATGTTTTTGTTATAAATAATATTTGACATACACCATTCTTCATCTCATAACATCATATTCCATACCATCTACTCGCCACTAGAAGTGTCACTAAAGCTCCACACTGTATGATCTAGTGGTTGACAGTA
The DNA here is from genome assembly GCF_019320115.1 of Miscanthus floridulus. Taxonomy (NCBI): domain Eukaryota; kingdom Viridiplantae; phylum Streptophyta; class Magnoliopsida; order Poales; family Poaceae; genus Miscanthus; species Miscanthus floridulus. The sequence goes on from NC_089590.1 coordinate 86,556,824, forward strand.
TACTGGCCCTGTTATAATCCGTCTTTTTCAACTTGTTTTTTAGCTGGAATAGTATTTTTCTCTCACAACAAATCAGCCGGAACAGTGTTTTGGCTTGTTTTTTCAGTGAAGCGAACGTGGTCAATCTTAAGGAAGAATATAATGCTCAACTTGAGTGTCATTTATTTTATATTTATTGTGCAATTATAGTTCATCTATAAGGATGGCAGGCCAGATGTGCTAGTGGTAACTAAAAAGAAAGAATTTGGTTATAAATAGAACAAAAATAATTCAATGGACCTATTGTGTCTTAATTACATTGCCAGGTTTTCTCTACGACCAATGGAACTCTAGCAAGATATGCAGATATTGGCCCCGTTCGGCTTGCTGAAACTTGTTGAAAAACACTGTTCTGGTTGAATTGTTGTGAGAGAAAAACACTATTCCGGCTGAAAAAAACAAGCCAAATAAGCCAGTTTCTGTGTAAGCCAAATGGGACCATTAGTGGAAAAGTGTGAATAGTAATATTAAAAATAAATAAATACATTTCGTTGGAACTCATATACTCCCCATCATTAGCTAGCGGTAGCTAGGTGATTACCAATTAGGAAGAAAGAAATAAAATTGGGTTACGTATCTGTGGTACTATTAAAGAGATGTGCATCCTGTTCGCTTGGCTTATAAGTCGTACTTTTTCAGCCAACGAATAATATATTTCTCTCACAATAAATCAGCCAACAATACTTTCAACCAAGGCTTATCAGCCAAACGAACCTGGCAGCGCTCCTGCCCCAGAACGTAATCACACTCAGCTCATATCCTGTCACGAATTGATGGTGAAGATTGTTTTCCATAACCACCGAATAGGAAGGCCTTTAATGTGCATCAACAGCAACCCGTGATGAGACGATCTTTGCATCGCACGCAATTAAACACAAGGACCGTGAAGGTGAAGACCTGCCGCCTTGACTCGATCCATGATTCATCATCAAGTACTTGTGGATTGCAGTTCAATCCAGGCTGTGTTTAGTTCTCAAAAAGTTTCTCAAAAAGTACTACAGTAGCTATTACATTGAATATTGCGATACGTGTATGGAGCATTAAATGTAGATGAAAAAAAACTAATTGCACAGTTTGATTGGAAATTGCGAAACCAACGTTTTGAGCCTAATTAGTCCATGATAGAACACTAATTACCAAATAAAAACGAAAGTACTACGATAGCCAAATTCTCAAAATTCATGAACTAAACACGCACTCACAGGATGTAAGTAGCATTTGTGCAGTAACTTTTTTTTAGCAATGCACGACTAGCTACCAAGCTCTGCCATGCATCTGTAATAGCTACCACTGTATCAAACACGCTTTCCGGCAACTTTTGAATTGATCGACTCTGTCCATGCTAAAATTACTCGAGGTTGTTAATTGTAGACTTGTAGTACACTGTTCGCTTGTTGGTTTCAGCCAGCCCAAACCAACCAGCCAACAGTGTTTTTCTCTCACAAAAAATCAGCATTAGCCAGCTCAAATCAGCACCAGCACCCACCAGCGAACAGGCCCAATACTTGACTGCGGATGAGTTGCAGATGAAGAAATATATGGGCAGCCGGTCCCTGTCATTTTCCTTCCATTAAAATTTGCCAACAATAACATTTTTAAATTTATTCTATGGCATGCATGCTCTGATTTTTGAATGAGTACTAGTTACGGTTGGGGTCAGAGTGCTCCGTTTCGCTGCATTTCCTTGGGCGTGGGGCCGGGTAAAATGACCCACAACAAACGCATTAACTAACCCAACGGCGACTGAATTGTCATGGGAAAAGTAGCTTCCTAAATCTTCACACCCAAGAGTTCTATGGCCCTCATTGAATGCAATCACTATCTTCGCCCTTGTTTAGTTCGCGAAAAGTTTTTCCAAAAAGTGTTACAGTATCTGTCACATCGAATCTTACGGTACGTGTATGGAGCATTAAATGTAGACGAAAATAAAAACTAATTGTACAGTTTGGTTGGAAATTACGAGACAAACGTTTTAAGCCTAATTAGTCCATGATTAAACACTAATTAACAAATAAAAACGAAAGTGCTACCGTAGCCAAATTTCGCACTTTTCGCGAACTAAACGCGCGCTTCGTCTTTGCCTGCACTTATTAATGAATGGGTTGTTAGGGCCTTTGGTTATCTCCGCATTAATGGCAGGCGCAAGTGCTCACCCGGGATTCTCTGTGGTAGGGTAGCTCAACGGCTGGTCACCGGCCCCCTTTACAGGAACTCCGTACGTTACTGAAATTCCATAGAATTTGGAATTGGAATTGCGAGAGCATAGTTTGCATTTACGACTAGGAATTATAGTTTGTAGGAAAAAGGTATAGTTTGAAACATCATAATTAAATTCGATGCTCGGAGCAAATTTGATTAAATAGCCCCTCAATAGACAGATCGGAAATTGGCTTAATCATGGAGGAGGCAAAAGAAATTGCTCGTCCAATGAGTGAATGGAAGGCTTCCCAAGTGAAGAGAGATTGTAATCAAGTAGTAAATGCTTCAAATTTGTTAGCTAGACGTTGTAAATACTCTGCGGCATGGCTGGGCCAAGCAACTGCATGCATGTGCTTGGAACTTCTTCAACGCCACGCCGATTGTAATCCTTTTGTGACCAGCTAATAAAGATCTCTCTTTACTCGCAAAAAAAAAAAACTCAATGCTATAGTGTGCGGAATAGTTGAAGCCGAAGCTAACCGGAGCTCGATCTATTAAACGGGACATAAGAGGATAGATTTACTTATGTGTGTTTATAGGATTGAGTACATATACGCATGGTCTGTGCCTGTAATATGTAGTTCACACAAAAAGTTAGTTTTTTGTGATGTTTTATACATAATTACTATGTTATTTAAATAAAAAGTTGGTGGAGGCACGTGAATGTTTAATCACAAATGTGTAAGCTTCTCCTACCTATTTTATAATATATAACTTTTCATATTTTATAGATATATTGTAATTAAAATTAAATGAGTCAAATTAGGCTAAAACCATATGGCCTCACTTAATTTAGGGCTCGTTTGTTTCGGCTCCGACGGCTCCGGCTTCCATCGACACTGGTACTGTTTACGAAACCGTTTTCTCCCTCTTATACTGTAGCAACACTGTTCATTGAAGCTGTTTTTCTCTCTCCTATTTTTTTTGTGTCACTGGTCACTGGGCACTGTTCACGAAGCCGGCGGAGCTCGTTTTTGCAGCTCATGCGGCTCCAGCTACAGTGCGTGAACAGTGCCGGAGCCGGAGCACGCAAGAGCGGTGCCAAATTGGCCCTTAATTAGTTATATTTGCGTCAGGAAGAAGGAAGAACCTAGCTCACCCAGGGCCCAGGGGGTTGGTGGATCAAGTTCCTCTAGAAAAATTTAAGTATATAAAGGGCTTACAAGCAAATAGCATTTTAATTTGTGGTATCCCTAAGAAAAAAAATGTTTTTTTCACGGAGTACTGTACATACGTAGACACTTACATACAAGATCTTATGATCACATCCGAAAGCATGAGCCAACAAATCTAGAGATTGACAAAGTCACTATAGACATCTCGTTGGTGATGTTAAATCAACAAATAAATTCAAGAAAATAGTAGCACCTATGTCAAGTCTCTTGGTCAGGTTCTACCACAACAAATCTAATGAGTTGAGCTACTCCCAGTTTGCGAAAAAATATCTTCTTTTCATGAGTTGTGCTTGAATTTCATAGAGATTATAGCATTTTCTTCTCTCTCTCTCTCTTTTTTTGCGAAAGTGTTATCTTCTTTTCTTATAGGCTAGCATGTTTATTAACATTAACCATATAAATTGGAGTCAGGGAGACTGGATGATTTAGCTTATCCACCGCCCCATGCGCATCCATCCATGAATCATGATTGTGTGGGCGTCATATGACTGTCTACACGTTTGACCGCCATTAAGCAGGTGACGTAGCCTTTTCGAGAATGAAATGTGAAATGGAGCATCAAGTTCTTATTCTATTTATCTGTTATTAAATATACATATTTGTTGACCGTGGAGGAAAACATATCCGTCCTAACGTGCGGCTTCGGGAATGGGTATTTTATTTACATGATGATAAGATGCTAGCAACGCCCATGCATGGTCAACTAACTGTTGCCAACCAAAATCCTGATTCCTGAACAACAACTGCATGCATGAATAGTCAGCCGAGGGAAAATGGGGGAGAAACCATGCTGAATTGACTCTTCAACTTTAACTTGAGCAGAAAGGGAAAAAAACATCCAAGTTGAGTGACAGACATCACCCCATGCGTCAAATTGCAATAATATAGGGGTATACCCATGGAGAATACAAATAAATACTCCCTCCGTATAGCTTTTAGATATCATTTAGTACATAATTGTGCATACCAAGGAGTGATTAATTAGGGTGAAGTTTTCCCTATTTACCCTTATTAAATAGGGTTGCGGGTGTATCATGGACACGAAAAGAATTTGCCTCAATTGGTTGTTGCAGCGTCTCCCGAGGGTCTCAAGTTCGAGTCCTCACGAGCGCTTTTGTTTTTGCTGCGCTATTAGTACTCACGCATGCAAGCGAACGAGTACCTGGTGGGAAAGTGAGCATGCAGGGCGCTGCTAGTACTTGAACGGTGATTAAATGCGCGTGGTGATTAAATGAGCACTTGAACGGGTGGCGTGGCATGCGAAGCAGCAGGGGCATTGCAGTCCAAAACAACACATACACGCCAGCGACGACTTTCTTTGCCCAACTAACGGATTTACGCAGGACAACATCTAAAAGCTATGTGGAGGGAGTACGCAATCATCAATGGATAGTGTAGTTAGCTAGGAGCAGTAGTTGAGAACGTGGACTTTGTGCTCTACGCAAACGGTTCAGAAGTCGGCTGATCCATAACTGCCGGATGACAGTACAAATTGCAGCATTAGTTCAGTTTCCCAGGCAAACGTGTAGCTAGCTCCATCATCGACCTTCCAGAATTTTTGCAATCCGGACACTGTAGCATGTTTCGTTTATATTTGACAAACTTTGTCCGATTATGTACTAACTAGGCTCAAAAGATTCGTCTCGTGATTTACAACTAAACTGTGTAATTAGTTATTTTTTTACCTACATTTAATACTCTATGCATGTGTCCAAAAATTAATGTGATAAAAAAAAAGTGAAAAAACTTGGAATTTTGATGGGATCTGGACAAGGCCCAAGGAGGGGAGGAGCTCGAGGGCCCTCCTACGACCAAAGAGCAAGCAGCGTATCGCAGATGCATGCGACGCAACCGATTGAACGCCATTACTGCTGCAAGGACGAGCAGGAATATTGTTCGATCATAGGCTAACTAGGCTCAAAAGAGCAAGCAGCGTAGCACTTTCGTTTGTATTTAACAATTATTGTCCAATCATAGCCTAACTAGGCTTAAAAGATTCGTCTCGTAATTTACAATTAAACTGTGCAATTAGTTATTTTTTTATCTACATTTAATACTTTATGCAGGTGTCTAAAAATTTGATGTGATGAAGAAAGAGTGAAAAAACTTGCAATCTAAACAAGCACTAGTTCCGTGTTCCGAATGTCAATTCCTGTACTTGTTTCCGAATGTCAATTCCTGTACTTGTGCCACAAAACTGCCATGGCGTAATGTGCAGTGGTTTTGGGGGAAAAACTGCGGCAGTAAAGTCGTTACGTACAGTACCGGTGGTAGCAGTTTCGGTGTACGGCGGTGCCATATCTTATTTTCGTCGCAACGATTACTATCGCTGCTGTATTACATTATTAATTAAATTGCACTGCAATAGTTGCTAACTGTCCTCTGGCACAATAAGTCACGCACAGCTACAGTGTGGCTTGACACTAAGCCAAGAGGGTCGTGTATGTACTGCTTGGCCCATATAATATTTAATGAATTAAATAAAATTTTATGGTACGTAACATTAAGTATTGCATGGTTTAATACCATACAAGATTTTGACTGAACGCTAACCCAGCTTATATGCTTGAAAATTATTCATCTAAATTGAGAAGCTGAGAAAAGGACAAAGACGTGCCACACGCACGCGCGCGCCGCCACCGGCTGGGCCGAGGCCGTGGGTGTGGCCCGTCTTTTGCCACTTAATCCATATAACAACGGGAGTTACTCCCCTTGATGGTGGAGACAAACTGATTGCGGTAGTTACTGTCTCTTTCGTTTTCGTCTCCTGGGATTCTTCGTTGCCTCTCTTCTCCCCGTCCATATATCCGAGTCCTCCGTCAGTCTAGAAAAAGTCCTTCCACAACTACACCCGAGAGAGCCACACTTCTGTAGCCTTCTGGTTTCCCGTCCTGTACCTCTGCGCGTACGGAGTAGTAGGAGAGCAGGTGCCTCCGGAACCCTCGTCCGCTGGAGAACCTTGCACGGGATGCGCGGCGATTAGGTTTTTGAGGAGCGATTCACGACTGCCCGTCCGTACATCTTCTTCTCGGTGATTGCCTGTGGAACGTCAAGTCGTCTTCTTCCTGGTGGTCCGTTTGTGGGACTACACTGTGAATATCTTCCTGCATCGACTGTGGTACGCGACTTCAAGCAACGCACTATGTCAACTAGTACGAATGGAGCCTCCGATGCCCTCGGCATGGGACCCTCCGCTGGGTACAGTCTAATCTCTGTACTTTGTGTTTTTACTGTATTCACCAGTATGTCATCTCTGCATGCTGTAGTGTTCATAAAAAATATACACATGCACATATATGCCGTCACAAACCTACTGATGTTATTTTTCTAGATTAAACTGATAATGAAATTGCCTAAATTTCTAACAATTCAAAAACCTAATGTTAGGCAATTTTCTGTCAATGGTTTTGCTGCTGCTTTGAAGCCAAGTAATTTTGATGGCAAGAATTTCATGATATGGCGTACTAAGATGGTATTGTGGTTGACTGCGATGAACTGCTATCACGCCGCACAGGGGAAGCCTGAACAGTTTACTCCTGAGGAGGAGCGAAAGTTCTTGGCTGCCGATAACCTGTTTCGAGACGCCGTGATTAGTGCACTTCATCCCAAGTATGAGAAAAACTACATATCTTGCACATCATGCAAAGAGTTATAGGAAGCTCTTGAGGCAAAGTTTGGGGTTTCTGATGCTGACAGTGAGCTGTACCTTATGAAGCAGCTGTATGACTACAAAATTGTTGAAAACCGTTCTGTGGTCGAACAGGCTCATGAGATACAGGCGCTAGCGAAGGAACTAGAATATTTTCCGTGTCTGTTGCCCGACAAGTTTATGGCCGGTGGTATAATCACTAAGCTGCCACCTTCTTGGGGGGATTTTACTACTTCTCTAAAACACAAGAGACAAGAGTTTAGCGTACCTGAGCTTATTGGATCTCTTGATGTTGAGGAGAGGGCGAGAGCAAAAGATAACCATAGAAAAGGAGTTGAGTCTTCCGCTGCCAATATAGTGTAGAAAAAAAACTCATTTGCATTTCGTAATAAAAAGAAGAACATGCAAGAGAACAACAATGCAAAGCCTAAGCAGACTGCACAGTTTAAGAAGAAAAACAACAAGAAAGCTGAAGGATGCTTTGTTTGTGGGAGTGATGAGCATTGGGCAAGTGCGTGTCCTAACCGTAAATATAAGCAAGAAAAGAAATCAGCAAACATGGTAATTAGCGAGACTAGAGGAGGAACATCTGGGTATGGTAATTCTTTATCTTTTATTCTTTCAGTTTGTCTTTCACCTGAGTGGTGGATGGATAGTGGTGCTAATATTCATGTGTGTGCTGATGTTTCTTTGTTCATTTCCAATCAGGCCGGCAGGAGTGGAGCCTTGCTGATGGGAAACGGTTCGCATGCGCGTGTTCTTAGTGCTGGTATGATCGTTCTGAAGTTTACTTCAGGAAAGATGATGCTATTAAAGAACATGTAGCATGTCCACTCCATCAAGAAGAATCTTGTTAGCGCTTCTCAGATGTGTCGCGATGGCTTTAAAATTGTGTTTGAGTCCAATAAATATGTTGTGTCGAGACATAGAACTTTTGTTGGAAAAGGTTATAATTGCGGTGGCTTGTTCCGCTTATCTTTGTTTGATGATGTGTGTAATAAAGTGGTGAATAATATTAATATTTCGGATGAGTCGAATATATGGCATTTACGACTTTGTCACATTAATTTTGGCGGTCTCACACGGCTTGCAAATCTGAATTTAATCCCAAAATTTAACTTAGTCAAAGATTCTAAGTGCCAGGTGTGTGTGCAATCGAAGCAACCGCGTAAGCCTCACAAGGCTGCTAAGGCGAGGAACTTGACACCATTAGAACTCATTCAATCTGATTTATGCGAAATGAATGGCGAATTGACTAAAGGCGGTAGACGATACTTCATGACATTTATAGATGATTGCACTAGATTTTGCTACGTGTATTTGCTAAAAACAAAAGATGAAGCGTTGCATTATTTTAAGGTCTATAAAGCTGAGGTAGAAAATCAACTTGAGAAGAAAATCAAGCGTTTACGGTCCAATCGCGGGGGAGAATATTTCTCAAATGAATTTTCTGCGTTTTGCGCGGTGCATGAAATTATTCATGAGAGGACGTCACCATACTCACCACAGTCCAATGGGATTGCAGAGAGAAAGAACCGCACTCTAACTGATTTGGTTAATGCCATGTTGGAGACTGCGGGACTATCTAAGGAATGGTAGGGTGAGGCTATATTGACAGCATGTCATGTCCTAAATAGAGTGCCTATAAAGAATAAAGAAATTACATCATTCGAGGAATGGGAGAAGAAGAGATTAAATCTCTCTTACCTGTAAACTTGGGGTTGTTTGGCAAAGGTGAATGTGCTAATAAACAAAAAGCGAAAGCTTAGACCAAAGACTATTGATGGTGTCTTTCTTGGTTATGCTATTCACAGCATGGGTTATAGATTTCTAATTATAAACTCTAGTGTTCTTGAGATGGCTGTTGATACAATCATAGAATCTAGAGACGCTATATTTTTTGAAAATGAGCTTTCCATGAAAAACGCACGTAGCACAGCTGGTCATGAATTTATAATTCCCCATGTGCAAAATCCTGAGGAGGATGATACTATAGTCACCAGGAAAAGCAAGAGACAAAGGACTACAAAGTCTTTTGGTGATGACTATATTGTGTACCTTGTGGATGACATACCAACGACCATTGAAGAGGCATATTCCTCTTCTGATGCTGACTTATGGAAGGAAGCAGTACGGAGTGAGATAGATTCTGTTATGTCTAATGAAACTTGGTAAATAATTGATCGTCCCTATGGGTGCACGCCTATAGGGTGTAAATGGGTGTTTAAGAAAAAACTTAGGTCTGATGGTACTATTGAGAGGTACAAGGCAAGGCTTGTGGCCAAGGGTTATACTCAAAAGAAAGGTGAGGATTTTTTTGATACTTATTCACCGGTTGCCTGATTGACCATAATTTGAGTTTTGCTTTTCCTGGCAGCCCCTTATGGTCTTATCGTTCATCAAATAGACGTTAAGACAGCTTTCCTAAACGGTGAGTTGGAGGAGGAGATCTATATGGATCAACCTGATGGGTTTGTAGCAAATAGTCAAGAAGGCAAGGTGTGTAAATTATTAAAGTCATTATACGGCCTAAAATAAGCTCCTAAGTAATGGCATGAGAAGTTCAACAGAACTTTAACATCTACTAGCTTTGTTGTGAATGAAGGTGACAAATGTGTGTACTATCGGTATGGTGGGGATGAATGAGTCATTCTGTGCTTATATGTTAATGACATACTGATCTTTGGATCCAGCCTCAAAGTGATCGATGAGGTGAAGGAATTTCTATCTAAAAGTTTTGAGATAAAAGATTTGGGAGATGCTGATGTTATTCTTAATATCAAGCTTCTAAGAGAAGGTGATGGTGGGGTAACTCTGTTACAAACCCATTATGTGGAAAAGGTGATGCGTCGCTTTGGGTTCAGTGACTGTGCACCTACTCCTACACCTTATGACCCTAGCGTGCTCTTGAGGAAAAATCAAAGAATAGCAAGGGATCAATTGAGATATTCCCAGATCATTGGTTCGCTCATGTATCTTGCTAGTGCAACAAGGCCTGACATCTCATTTGCTGTGTGCAAGCTGAGCCGGTTTGTGTCAAACCCAGGAGATGATCACTGGCATACTCTTGAGAGAGTGATGCGCTACCTAAAAGGAACCATGAGCTATGGTATTTGTTATACCAGACATCCGAAAGTGCTGGAAGGTTATTGTGATGCCAACTTGATTTTTGATGCTGATGAGCTTTATGCCACAAGTGGATATGTGTTTTCGCTTGTAGGTGGTGGTGTTTCCTAGAAGTCTTGCAAGCAGACTATCTTAACGAAGTCTACAATAGAAGCAGAACTCATAGCATTAGACACTGCTGGATCTGAGGCTGAGTAGCTTCGTGATCTCCTTATGGATTTACCGATTGTTAAAAAACCCATACGGGCTATTTTTATGAACTGTGATAACCAGACTATGATTACAAAGGTTAACAGTTCTAAGGACAACATAAAGTCCACAAGGCATGTTAAGAGACAACTAAAATCTGTTAAAAAATTGAGAAACTCCAGAGTAATAGCGTTGGACTATGTCCACACGTCTAACAATCTGGTAGATCAGTTCACTAAGGGTCTATCACGCAACGTGATAGAAAGTGCATTGAGAGAGATGGGTTTGAGACCCACTTGAAAATTACTATAGTGGTAACATGTTCTATGTGATCGGAGATCCTGTGAAATAGGACGGTGAAACAAGCTAGTAGTAAATTGTGAGGAAAGATCCTTAGTAAGACTAATTTCTGATGTATATCTTTCCTTTCTGTAAGGCAGGCTGGTTTTTTGCCTTAATGCGTTCCAAGTGGCTTGTTAAAGCAAAGATATTGTCCTACAGAACATCTTTTGAGGAACACACTTATATGAGTTAGACTGCTGGTCACAGTCTATGAGATTTGGGTGATCTCTAAATACTCATGAAAGGCACTGAAGTAAGACTTATATGCATCAAATAGAGGGGTTGCCTTTTGCTGTCTAGTATCAGCTAAGGACTTTAGTGACATTTACCTCACATAAAACTGTCAATTCAAGGCTTAGTCCATTGTTCAGTTGTGACTGAGTGAAACTATTATTCTAGATGGATGTTCAACTTAACAGTCTCCATCGAAATACTGGTATATAAAAGAAATGTGGTTCTGAGACTACTTTGTTACAAACCCTAGAGTTTGGTGGGGATTATTGGAAATAATATGGGCTTGGCCCATATAATATTTAATGAATCAAATAAAACTCTATGGTACGTAACATTAAGTGTTGCATGGCTTAATACCATACAGGATTTTGACTGAACGCTGACTCAGCTTATATGGTTGGAAATTATTCATCTAAATTGAGAAGCTGAGAAAAGGACAAAGACGTGCCACACGCGCGCACGCTGCTGCCGCCGCCGGTCGGGCCGGGCCAAGGGCGGGGCCAAGGGCGTGGCAGGCGGGTGGGCGTGGCCCATCTTTTACCACTTAATCCACATAACAACGGGAGTTACTCCCCTTTAAAAGGTCCTGATGACTAGAGGGGGGTGAATAGCCTAATAAAATTTCTACAACAAAACTTAACAAAATGGTTAGACAATTATGATGCGAAGCAAAAGTTATGCTAGCCTACTCAAAATGCATGCCACCTACCACAATTCTAGTTTAGGTAGTATCTTTTCACACAATAGCTATGACACTACTCTATGTTAGTGTGCTCTCAAAGGCTAACTAAAGAGCCACACCAGCCAAGCAAGTAAGCTCTCACAACTAGCTACACTAAAGAGCTTGACAACTAGTTTGCGATAATGTAAAGAGAGTGATAAAGAAAGTTATACCACCATATAGATGAAGGAACCAATCAATCACAAGGATGAACAACGATGAAGACCAATCACCTCGGAATCAAAGGATGAACACAATGATTTTTACCGAGGTTCACTTGCTTGCCGGCAAGCTACTCTTCGTTATGGCGATTCACTCACTTGGAGGTTCACGCGCTAATTAGCATCACATGCCAAACCCTTAATAGGGTGCCACACAACCAACACAAGATGAGGATCACATAAGCCATGAGCAATCCACTAGAGTACCTTTTGATGCTCCGTCGGGGAAAGGTCAAGAACCCCTCACAATCATCATGATCAGAGCCAGAGACAATCACCACCATCCGCTCGACGATCCTCGCTGCTCTAAGCCGTCTAGGTGGCGGCAACCACCAAGAGTAACAAGCGAATCCCGTAGCAAAACACGAACACCAAGTGCCTCTAGATGCAAACACTCAAGCAATGCACTTGGATTCTCTCCCAATCTCACAAAAATAATGAATCAATGATGGAGATGAGTGGGAGGGCTTTGGCTAAGCTCACAAGGTTGCTATGTCAATAAAAAATGGCTAAGAGAGTGAGCTTGAGCTGGCTATGTGGTTTAAATAGAAGCCTTCATGAAATAGAGTCATTGGGCTCCTCACTGCACTGAACACGGATCGACCGGACGCTCCGGTCAGATTGACTAGACACAGGACCCAGCGTCTGGTCGCTCGATGTTAGCCACATGTCACACTATGTTCAACAGGAGTCGTGTGATCTCAACGGTCATGTGTTGACCGGATGCTCCGCTACAACTGACCGGACTCTGAGCCTCCAGCGTCCGGTCATTTCCAGTAAGGTTCCAGAAACGTATTTTGCTAACCGGACTCGTCCGGTCATGCTTGACTGGACCCTGCCAGCGTTCGGTCAGACGACGTCTCCTCTGTGCGCCTCACGTCAGCATATGTCAGCACTGACTGGACGCACCCTGCCAACGTCCGGTCGTAGAGCGACCCAGCGTCCGATCATTTGACCGACGCCAGTGACTTCGCTGTTACACCTGACTGGACGCGCCGGTCCAATCGAGTCCAGCGTCCAGTCACTTCCAGTGACCTCCGTCTTTTCTGTCTAGGGTGTCAGTGGCACCGTCGGACTATCCACACTCTACGGGCGGACACTCCGCCGGTGGAGTTACTTACCCTTGCACCTAAACTTCAACACCCATGATCAAATGTGCCAACCACCAAGTGTATCACCTTGTGCACATGTGTTAGCGTATTTTCACAAACATTTTCAAGGGTGTTAGCACTCCACTAGATCCTAAATGCATATGCAATAAGTTAGAGCATCTAGTGGCACTTTGATAACCGCATTCCGATACGAGTTTCACCCCTCTTAATAGTACAGCTATCAATCCTAAATGTGATCACACTCTCTAAGTGTCTTGATCACCAAAACAAAATAGCTCCTATGATTTATACCTTTGCCTTGAGCTTTTTGTTTTTCTCTTTCTTCTTTTCAAGTCCAAGCACTTGATCATCATCATGGTATCATCATCATCATGCTATGATCTTCATTTGCTTCATCACTTGAATTGTGCTATCTATCTCATGATCACTTGATAAACTAGGTTAGCACTTAGGGTTTTATTAATTCACCAAAACTAAACTAGAGCTTTTAATCTTCTCCTTTTTGGTAATTGATGACAATCCTTTCACAAAAATATGAATTGGAATTCAATTGAATCTATGTTGCTTGCCCAAGCATATTTACCATGTGTAAAAGGATATGGATAAATTTCATGAACCCCAAATGGTAGCAATTGCTCCCCCTACATATGTGCTAAGAGTTTGGATTGTAGCTTGCACATATGCTTGGATAGGAAATATATGAGTCAATGTCTACCAAATGATGTCAAGGTATAAAAGATGGACCTTTGAAGCGTGATACCAATTGGAGTGCACCATTATACCATCCTTAGCATCATGGTTAGCTTGATACCACTTGGAAACAACACTTTGAAAATGAAATCACTATATAACCTATGCATGCTAGTTTTTCGTTTCATCATTCAAACCTACAACTAGCATACACCACACAAGCATGGATATCAAAATTTAAAACTTGTGCCATGCAAGCAAACATATGAAATACACATTCAAATGCACCATACAAGTTCATGAGCTTGCTCCCCCTACTTATATGCTCAAAATTTGAATTAATTCCTTTTCTTTGTCATATATCTCCCCCTTTTTACCATCTTAGTACACTAATATATCATTTGTCTTTTCTCTCCATGTACTAATATCTTTGTTGTTTCTCCCCCTATCACTTATATCTTTGTTTCTCTCCCCCTTTATCATCAATGACCACAAAGGTTCAAAAAGTAGATAGGTTAATATTATCAATGTCAATCAATGGGGTGAGGATCATATTCCCACAATTTTGGTCCAGTCTAGATCATTTGCCAAAGATATTTAACTCAGTTTGATTCCAGGACAAGCTTCTTCACACCTCCAAATAAGGGTTATCCTATACCATATTGAGTTAAACACTTAGAGCTTATTTTCTAGATTAAACACTAGATTTACAAGCCCACAAACATGTCATATGCTACCACTAGATTAAGTCAAGCATAGAAGCTATAGTGGTACCATACAATCATCAAATTCATTTGATTTTTATGAATGAGCCTATTAAACATGAAAGATGTCTAGATGCACTAAACAAGTCCTTAGCAAGGATGTATGCCATGTCAATCAACTTTTACCTTGGATTGCTCGAAGGAGAGGCATGTCATATAAGTGGGGAGGTGCATCAACACATATTTGAGAAATTCAATATGTTCAACTCATTCCTTAGCTTGCAAAACCTTTTCTCATCCAATAGCTTGGTGAATATGTTGACAAGTTGATCTTTAGTGCCTACACTCTCAATGCAAATGTTCCATTTTTGTTGGTGATCTCTTATGAAATGGTGGTGGACATCAATGTGCTTTGTTCTTGCATGTTGAATCATATTGTTGGTTAACTTGATTGCACTCTCATTCCAAAATCACTTAAGGTGGCCTTCATCCAAAGTATTTGTGCACAACAACTACCAGCGGGTATATATTCGGCTTCAGCGGTTGATAATGCAACACTATTTTGCTTTGTTGATGACCATGAAATAAGTGATCTTCCTAACAATTGACATGTGCCCGAGATGCTCTTCCTTTCAACGTTGCATCCCGCATAATCCGAGTCAGAGTAACTAGCTAGCTAAAACTTTGCTCCTTTGGGATACCACAAACCAACATTTTGTGTATGCTTAAAGTACCTCAATATTCTCTTTGTAGCCTTTAAATGACTTTCTCTTGGCGAGGCTTGAAATCTTATACACATGCATACACTAAACATGACATCCAGTCTTGATGCGGTCCCATAGAGTAGGCTTCCAATCATGACATTCGGCGCTTTCGGGAAAATGGAATGCCGATTTTCTATTGCGCCGGATGCAAATTCTTGGTGGTTAGCTCATTGGAGCAAGGGTGAAGAAGTTAGAAGTGAAAATGCGTTGGTCGCGAAGATGCTGGCGTCGGTCAACTGACCGAACGCTGGATCTGAATGCACCGGACGCTGGCTGGCTACGTCCGGTCAGGCTGACGTACGATGACGCAAAAGCTAGAGTGTGACCGGACGCTGGCTGCGTCCGATCAGGTGTGACCGGACGCGTCCGATCGAGGTCGGTACCTTACTGGAAACGACCAGACGCTGGGGGTTCAGCGTCCGGTCAGTTGAAAGCTGCTGCGTCTGGTCAAGTCAAGTGACCGTTGGAATCGGGATACGTGGCCGTCTACGGGCGACCGGACGCTGAGGTCCAGCGTCCGGTCAACACGATCGGAGCGTCCAGTCGGCCCGACCGTTGCCCAGTGAAAGGGTAACATCCATAAATAGAAGTGGCCTTCGGCAATGGCTAGTGTGGAGCACCTCAAGGGACTTAGTGTCCATGCTTGTGAGTGCTTGGGAGCTCTCCATCACACATATACTTGATAGTGATTATTCGATGGTGTGAGTGAGCGATTCTAGTGCGATTGTATCGTGAGGTTGCATCAAGTGGCACTAGGTGACCGAGTTGCAAGCCGGTGATGCTTGTTACTCTTGGAGGTTGCCACATTCTAGACGGCTTGGTGGTGGTCTCCGTCGAAGCGCGCAAGAAGCTTGTGCGGCGCTCCGGAGAAGTGCTTGTGAGGGGCATTGTGCTCGCCCCGCGGAAGCCGCGAAGAGCAACTTTAGTAAAGCGTGTCATTGAGCTACCCTCACTCAAGGGGTAGGTTCTTGTGGCGCCCGACGTGCTAGCTTAGCGGGTGATGCTAATTAGCCACCGAACCACCAAGTGAGCGGTCGACACAACGGGGACTAGCGTGTTGGCAAACACGTGAACCTCGGGAGAAAAATCATCGTGTCAACCTTATTCTTCTCGTTGGTTTGCATCCCCGTTACACAAGCTTGCAATTACTTTTATACATATTAAGCTTGTGTAGTTGCTCTTGTAATTAAATAGCTTGTGTAGCTTGCTGATTATCTTCTTGCTTGTGTAGCATAGAAGTAGCTACATTGCGTGGCTAATTTGGTTTTAGTAACCTTGTTAGTCACATTGCTTAGTTTGTGTAGCTAAGTATTTGCGCTATCTAATTAGGCATTGGTTGCCTTGTTATTGAGCATTGCTAGTGAGCTTAGTTAGCTTTGTGCTTTTGCTTACTAGCATGTGTAGGAGCTCCCTTGTTGCTCAAAGTACTAGTGGCATAGGTTTGTGTAACCTTGCTCCTAGAATTGTTTAGGAGAGGTCTAGCTAGCCCGGCACCTTTGTTGCATAATTGTTATCTTTGCAAGGTGCTAGTGAACATATATAGTGGGGTGTAGTCTTGGCTAGACCGATAGTTTTAATTCCGCATTTGTATCAGTTAGCCAATGCGATTAATTTTAGAAAAGACTATTCACCCCCCTCTAGTCCGCCATCTCGACCCTTCAACCTGATCGGACGCGTCGGTCCAACCGAGTCCAGCGTCCGGTCACTTCCAGTGACCTCCGTCTTTTCTGTCTAGGGCGTCGATGGCACCGTCGGACTGTCCACACTCTACGGACGGACACTCCGTCGGTGGAGTTATTTACCCTTGCACCTAAACTTCACCATCCTTGATCAAATATGCCAACCACCAAGTGTATCACCTTGTGCACATGTGTTAGCGTATTTTCACAAATATTTTCAAGGGTGTTAGCACTCCACTAGATCCTAAATGCATATGCAATGAGTTAGAGCATCTAGTGGTACTTTGATAACCGTATTCCGATACGAGTTTCACCCCTCTTAATAGTACGGCTATCAATCCTAAATATGATCACACTCTCTAAGTGTCTTGATCACCAAAACAAAATAGCTCCTATGATTTATACCTTTGCCTTGAGCTTTTTGTTTTTCTCTTTCTTCTTTCCAAGTCCAAGCACTTGATCATCATCATGGTATCATCATCATCATGCTATGATCTTCATTTGCTTCATCACTTGGAGTGTGCTACCTATCTCATGATCACTTGATAAACTAGGTTAGCACTTAGGGTTTCATCAATTCATCAAAACCAAACTAGAGCTTTCACCCTTGATGGTGGCGGCAAACTGATTGTGGCAGTTACTGTCTCTTCCGCTTCCGTCTCTCCGTCTCCGTCTCCTGGGATTCTCCGCTGCCTCTCTTCTTCCCGTCCATATATCCGAGTCCTCCGTCAGTCCAGAAAAAGTCCTTCCGAAACCACTCCCAAGAGAGCCACACTTCCGCAGCCTTCTAGTTTCCTTGTCCCGTACCTTTGCGCGCACGGAGTAGCGGGAGAGCAGGTGCGCGGCGATTAGGTTTTTAGGGAGCTATCCGCGACTACTCGTCCGTACATCTTCTTCTCGGTGATTGCCTACGGAACGTTATGGCGTCTTCTTTCTGGTGGTCCGTTCGTGGGACTGCATTGCGAACATCTTCCTGCATCGACTGTGGTCCGCGACTTCAAGCAACGCACTATATCAATTAGTGCGAATGAAGCCTCCGATGCCCTCGGCATGGGACCCTTCGCTGGGTACAGTCTAATCTCTGTACTTTGTGTTTTTACTGTATTCACCAGTATGTCATCTCTGCATATGTTATCTCTGAATGCTGTAGTGTTCATAAGAAATGTACACATGCACATATATATCGTCACAAACCTATTAATATTATTTTTATAGATTAAACTGATAATGAAATTGGCTAAATTGCTACTCGATAGGTTTTCTCCGTAATCTGCGTGGACGTGTTGTTGCGAATTCTCTGCAGACTCGACGAGCTCGAAGCTTGCAAGTCAGCCCAACCTCCGGGTATTATTAAATGATGATGATTAGGTGCATGCACCTGCACGGATGGGGGGTGTCATGCTGATGCAGAGAGCGATTGTCATCGTTTGACAAAGCAGCAGGAGTATGCATCATCTGCATCCTGTTCACTCACACACAGCATATGCCATATGGAAGCAGACCAGCCGAGGACGAGAGGAGTCTATAGCAGCAGCTACTAGCAGGGAAAAGTACAAGTCTTCAATAATACGCCCGCACAATCATAAATGGTTCCATGAATGCAGAGTGGTTCCTGGTTGAAAAATCTATGCAGAGATATTGGGGGAGGGGTCGTTTTTAGGGATTTAGGCCCCGTTTAGTTTCGAAATTTTTTGGCTTTTAGCTACGGTAGCAATTTCGTTTTTATTTGACAAAAATTATCTAATTATGGACTATTTAGGCTTAAAAGATTCGTCTCACGATTTCTCGGCTAACTGTGTAATTAGTTTTTTTTTCGTCTACATTTAGTACTCCATGCATGTGCCGCAAGATTTGATGTGACGAAGAATCTTAAAATTTTTTTGTTTTTGGCTTGTATCTAAACGAGGCCTTAATGAGGGAAGGAAGTAGAGAGTTAGGCTAGGGTGGGCCCACCACTCATCCATCCATGTCCATGCTTATGCTTTGCCTCCTAGGCCTACTGAACTGTACAGAGGAACAAAACACATGCACGTTTATCAAACGAGCTGATGTAAGCAACTAAGCCCTTGTTTAGTTCGCGAAATTTGGAATTTGGGGCTACTGTAGCATCTTCGTTTTTATTTGGTAAATAGTGTCCAAACATTGACTAATTAGGCTTAAAACGTTCGTCTCGCAATTTCCCACCAAACTGTGCAATTAGTTTTTCTTTTCGTCTACATTTAATGCTCCATGTACGAGCCGCAAACATTCGATGTGACAGGTACTGTAGCAACTTTTTAGACTTTGGGGTCCAACTAAACAAGGCGTAAGCATCCACCAAATCCATGCATCGAAGATCTTCGTCCTCCCTTGGCTTGGTCCTATTGTCTATACTCCGCACTCTTTATTATCTATTCTTTGTAAATACTCCTATGTCCCAAAGAATGCAACTATATATGGGTTGTGTTCCAGTTAAATTGATTCACGTTTGACTAAGTTTTTAGTGAATAATAGTCATACTTATGGGTCTAAATCAATTTATTATGAAAATACATTTCGTAATTGATCTAATAATATTTATTGATATCATAAATATTAATACTTCTTTATTTATAATTGGTCAAAGTTAAGATACCAAAACATTGCTCTGTGTTAGAATTGCATTCTTTATAGGACAGAGGGGGTACTCCTAGTATAGTTGATGTTCAGAATACGAATCTGGAGTGAAACTTTTTTAGTTTGAGGGTGATATGTATAAATCTGTTAAGATGTTCATTTATATTTTGAAACAGAAAATACTCGTCAAAGTTACGTTTAGGAGAGTGTGTCGTTGTAAAAAAAACGCAAGTGTTTGGAAACAGGAGATGGTATATTTCAAAAAACAATTCCTAATCTATCTGCTTTTGTGCTGTGCCTATGTGTGCTGTGCTGTTATGTGCGTCTTGGTCCAACTGTTCCAATAAATACACCTTGAATTGGTGGCAATCTCTATCCTCGCCTTCAATTTCCTCACACCCAGAAATGAGAAAAGGCTACTGCAGACCGCTCCCTCCTCTGAGAGGCAAAGGACAAGTTGGAGTAGGACGGGTTATTTGGCTCGATAATAATGAGTGTAATGATGAGGGTTATCATCGGTTGCTATATTTGATTTTCGGTAATCATCATGCACCAACAAAATAGTTGCATGTAGCTTTTCCTAGATAACTATTTCGGCTTTCTTTCTTCTGTTTTTATTGATAATACTATAAAAGAATTATTACAAATAGGAGTAGTGTTCAAATATATATCACGTGAACGTTTTATTTCAGTGTCTAATCTAAAACCGCGTGCCAGCATGCATAGGTTGATCTTCTAGAGACAGATTATTTCTTCAATATGCCATTTCAAGTTCAAGGAAGATTTTTGATTTATTATTAAATAAAATAATTTGGCAAATTATGTGCTCAAGTGGTTAGTTTTTTAAGGTAAAATCTATTCACTCGGGTTAAGCTATCAATTTGATGTGGGTGATCATATTTTTACATATGACTTTATTTTTTTCAGAGGATCTACAGGAGTAGGATGTGTAACGCCTGTGTATTTACTATTATTTGAAGAAAAATTGAAATCACAATAATGATTTTTTTGGAGAGGAAATATGGAATTGAAAATAGAAATGACAGTGCTAGCGTTCGAACGTCCAGACGGACCCCCGCACCTACACTCCGTCTCTCCCCGCGCACCTCCATCCCGCGCTCGCCTACACAGGGCCCGCGCCGTTCGACTGCATGTGAGGAGTCTCCGCTCGCGCCCCTTCGCTTTCTCACGTGCATGCACGCGGCCAACAGCTGCTGCAGGTGACTACAGCAGGTGGCTATGCCAACACCCATTAGAGGGGGAGGGCAGCGGATGCCTAGCCGACACCGGAGGAAGAGACACCGAGGTGAAGGTGAGGCAGAAAAAAAGCATAGACAGGGGTGCAACACCCAATCTGCTTTTTGAAATATTCGGATGCAACACTTGTAACATACGTCTGAAAGGCAGATGAAACACATGAAACATGCATCTGAAACACTAGCTGCAACACCAGATCTACTTTTGAAATATCCAGATGAAACACTTGCAACATGCGTACAAAACAGCTGAAACACTCGAAACATGCGTATAAAACACTTGCAAAAATACCTAAAAACACAACACTTCATATGTGTGAAAACATATGCAACATACAGAGAAAACACTTACAACACATACGTCTGGAAAGGGAGATGAAACATTTGGAATATACACTTGAAACATACGTATAGCCATTGCAACATGTGCAACATTTCGATCTACTTTTACAACATCAAGATGAAACACTTGCAACATCCAGATGAAACATCTGAAACACTTGAAACATACTCTTGTAACATGGGTTTTGCTTGGACAAATCGACGGTGGCGCATGGACCTCGCTGTGCGGTAGCGGCACGAGCAACTCGCCGACGGGTGCGGTGTCACACGAATCTCATCGCCCTCGTCTGTTTGCTGGACCTTCCATCATGGAGGCTCACCGGCTCAATGGAGGTGGTCGCGGCGAGCGAGCCGACTGCGGCGAGGAGGCAGTGTGGTGTGGGCGAGCGGGGCATACTGAGCCTGGTGAGGAATGCGGCACGGAGAAGGCAGCACAGGAAGGCAGCACAAAGGAGGCCGCAGGGGATGGGGCTCGGCGCGGCGGGGGACCTGTGGCGGCGAGGCGAAGTGGGGTGGGCGGATGGGCACGGCGAGTCGGCGAGGCAAGGAGGAAAAAGACGCTGCGAGCATTGGGGTGCGAGGACAGGATGAGTGGGTAGGATTACTGGGCAAATAGCGCGTGCGGGAATGAGCTGGCGGAGGCGTCCATCCGTCCGTTTTAATCGTATTATTATCGAAATAGAAATAAGCCTAGAGAACTTAGAAGCGCGGGCCCAACAAATACCATGTTCGCTTGTTGGTTTCAGCCAGCCCAAACCAGTCAACCAACAGTGTTTTTCTCTCGCAATAAACCAGCACCAGCCAGCCTAAACCAGCCCAGAAACCAACCAGCGAACAGGCCGAAAGTCTTTTCCTCGGATGGCCCAGAAAATTAACCATCAGCCGGCCCAACTAAGCAAACCTGCTTCTCTACACCACCCAAGGCCCAATGCACGGGAGTCCACACGCCCCCAACTCCCGACTCCGCTGTCCACTGCAGTCTGCCACCAAGCAAACCAGCCGCGGCGCCGCCGGCGATGACCACCGCGCGGTTCGTCTCAACCTGCCCCACCCGCCTACCCTCCACGCCGGCTTCCCCGATTCCCAGAACCTCGGGGTGGGTTATCAGTCTGGTCCCTGCTTTCCCCGCTAGGCCGCTCGGTTTCTCGCTTCGTCTCAAGCCGTCGCCTGACATGGCCACCGCCGGCGTCGGCGGCAACGGCTCCCCGACCGCACCCGGAGACTCTATAGGTAGTTCATGTGTTTGGTAGTGGAATTCTTTGCTCTCTGTGCTGCTTCGTGTTTGATTTGTTCCTTAGCTGTGCCCAACACTTCATAGTTCTTCTACTAGCTATTTCGACTGGCTGTATTTATTTCACGCACATTTTTTTTATGATTGCGTTCAAAATCTTCAGGATCTTCTAGGATTGGAGAGGTTAAGAGGGTGACCAAGGAGACAAATGTGCATGTGAAGATCAACCTCGATGGCACTGGTGTCGCTGATTGTAGCACAGGGATACCGTTCTTGGATCACATGCTTGATGTGAGTATACTTTATCTGCGTTGTACAAGTAATTAGGGAATTGGAGGTATCTGTACAGACATAATATGCTTGTGGTTCCTTTCTTTGTGATTTCTAGTGTCCATGGATGAGGGGAATGGGAACTTTAGGCCTTTTTGTGCAAAAGGGGAGAAAATCAAAACCGCGTAGTTAACATGAAAGTATCTTGATCAAATCCATAAAGTGGACTTACGGAAGCATGTTCTGATAGGAAAAGTCTTTTTGTATACTGCTCTTAACTTAAGAATATGTTTAAGAGGGCCAGTAGGACAATCATTTTTTTAGAAAGTGATGTACAAAGCAGGGTGGATGAAGTGACGCCAAGCATCTGGTGTCCTATGTGACAAAAGGGTACCACAGAAGTTAAAAAGCAAGTTTTATAGGACGGCGATTAGACCTGCTATGTTGTATGGTGCAGAATGTTGGCCTACGAAAAGACGACATGTTCAACAGATAAGTGTCGCGGAAATGCGTATGTTGCGTTGGATTTGCGGTCATACAAGAAGGGATCGAGTTCGGAACGATGATATACTTGATAGATTAGGGGTAGCACCAATTGAAGAAAAGTTTATCCAACACCGATTGAGATGGTTTGGACATGTCCAACGGAGACCTCCAGAGACACTGGTGCGTAGTGGAATCCTAAGCCAGGATAATAATGTGAAGAGAGGCAGAGGAAGACCAAAGTTTTAGGTAGAGGCAATAAAAGGATATTTGAAAGGATGAAATATACCCAAAGACTTAACCTTAGATAGGAGTGCATGGAAAATAACTATTCACGTGCCTGAACCTTGATTGCTTCTGCTGGGTTTCAACTCTAGTCTACCCCAACTTATTTGGGACTTAAAGACTTTGTTGTTGTTGTTGTTGTTGTTGTTGTGTTGATGATGTATTGTACCATGAGAACTTGAGGCCATCCTGACGTGGAAAACTCTACCACTTTTCTAGTTCCACGTGTTGCAGGTGGTCACTCTTGGGACTGTGCTATCGAGCAATTACTTCGCAAAATACCTGTTTCAATTTTCCTTTTCCTAGTATGATGTGATCCAAGGCGAGAGTGCTACTTCTCTTCCACCAATCAACCAATGTAGTTAGTGGGATGTATGCCTCTGGTTATTCCATACAGGTAACAGAAATTATTACTGTACGTGGGTGAGTGACTAGCACTTGTGAAGAGAAATAACTGTAAATACTAAAATAAACCAAAGCAAGAAAGCAAATATTCGTGTAAAAAGGCCACCTATTTCCATTATATTCCCTTTTAAGGCATTTATTTGTGAACAGGCTGCTGCTCTTTAATGGTCTCTATTCTATTGTACTTATGTCATGTGGTTCAAAATAGAAGGTTCTAAATGAGTTAGATAAGTATGCTTTTCTCAGTCAAAGTTGGCCATTAACTTTGACTCTTTGAGCTTAAAACTTGCAGCAGCTGGCATCACATGGACTCTTTGACGTGTACGTGAAGGCAACAGGTGACACGCATATTGATGATCATCACTCAAATGAGGACATTGCTTTGGCAATTGGAACGGTGATTATTACTTTCCAAGAACATTTCTCCCTTTTACCTCTAGATGCATTTGTATGGATCATTATTAACTTGAGGTTAGGACATCCATATAGTTTCCTTTCCCAACTTTTGTACTAAACTTAAACTGAATCACCAACTTTTTTTTTTTTAGTTTTTTACTTTTGCTGAATCACCTGTAATTCAATTCCATGCAATCAGCATCAGCATAGATAGGCAGACAATCAATGAGATGATATTCTCTTATTGTCTATGCAGGCACTACTTGAAGCACTTGGTGATCGAAAAGGAATTAACTGATTTGGGCATTTTACAGCACCCCTCGATGAGGCAGCGGTTGAGGTTATACTGGTAAGTTGCATTCTCTTGCTGTATTTACACACTATAAATGTGTGATTTTGCATTGACTCTATGTGCCAATATATGTGCCATTTATGCATTCATAAGCCTCAAATGCTGTGTGGGCTTGTACCTGAGTTGCACATGTCTGGCATGCTCTACACTTAAGAAATGCTCAATCACCTAGTTCTCTGTTTTTGGATTTCCATGTATTCATGAGCATATACTATTACTAGAGGCCCGTTCATATGCATTTATTGATACTTCATCACTAACATTCAGGCTGTTTATTAGGTTTTTGTTTGTGTATGAAGTTTTTCATATTCATCTATCACATACAAATTGAAAAAAAAATACGATTGCTGCTCTGTTAAATTTTATCATATATTTGTTTGCCATTTTTGGTTCATGTTAGTTTAAGTTATTTTATTGGACATATCACAATGGTCATGTTGTCGATGTTTTAACTTCTCTTCACTATGGATATGCAAATTTTAACCACCTCATTTGTTTTTTTAATAAGCTGAAACAAATTGTTAGCTATTATTCTATTATTCTCTTCACTATGGATATTGTTGAGCATAAGGACGAGATGGTTGAGTTTTCTCTATATTTTATAGCTAATTTGCATGACCCTGCCCCCATCACCTTATCTCGCTCCATATTGTCTTTTGAAGCTTGCTGGGAAAAACTCACACCATATCATTGAGGCGTCTTTCAAAGCATTTGCTAGGGCCCTTCGACAAGCAACAGAATATGACTTGCGCCGTCAAGGCACTGTCCCCAGGTCTGTCTGACCTTACTGAAAACTTTATTCAGAAAACTCTCCTTAGTTCATGACCAGTAGGTGAAAAAATGCTTCAAGTATTGTTATTTCAATCCACACCATTCTGCAGATGTAGTTCAAGTTTACTACTGTTGATTGATATCTGGCATTGGTAGAGGATAGCTGGGTTTAAAAGCTAACTAACATAGTATGCTCTTCATATTCTACGATCTACACCCCTGCTGTCTGCTGATATGTTTCTTGGTTGTCTCAATGGCAGCTCCAAAGGTTTTTTGTCAAGATCATAGCATTGCGAGTTTGAAAGAACGCATATCATTCATTGCAGCGCACATCAATGAGAGGAAGCCTGCAGAGTAGGCAGCTACAGCTTGGTTTCTGCTGTTTATTACATTGGGAGCCTCTGTTCACCTCTAACACCAAAGCATGGACCTTGATAATGAGATCATCAAAAATCAAATACTACTCATTATCTGCCTTGTGACAGTGGCATAACGCATCTGCTCGCTACTGCAACTCTATCTGCTCTCTGGAGTTACACGATATCTGAAGATTGAAATAGGTCTAGACAAGCTGTGGCTTTGAGAGCTACACCGGTCAGGAATAATGCTGCTGTGAACACAAGGTTAACAAGTACCCTTGTGTGTTCGTTTTGTGATGAGTGATTGTCAATGTGATCCACGAAGCGGGTTGAGTGATGACTAACCCTACCATGGCGAAAGCTATGTGTGCGACATGTCTTTTGGCTTGTGTTGTGCAGGTGTGGAGCTCGGATGCGGTGGTCGACGGCGAGGTGAAGGTTAAGGAGGACGTGCCGTGCCGACAGACCGGGAGCGGTGAAGGACGGACGTGAGGCTTGGACCGAGGGACCCAGAGGTCGGGTGACTAGCCGTGGTGGCTGACACTTGGGACATCGACAAGTGCAAGAAGACATGGAGTGACGGTGTTGACCGGGTCAAGACGCCGGACGCGCGAGTCGAGTGAGGCTCAGGAGGACTTGGCGGGCCGGCCGGTCGAGGATGGCGGTGACACGCGTCGGATGGCGGGGGACGCGTATGAAGTACGCTACCCGTGGACGGTTTGATGGTTTGGGTCTCAAAACCATCGGATGGACGGTTTACGGGTTTGGGCCTCAAAACCCGGGCGGAGGTTCCGAGGAGGGACGGACGGCACGTGGCGGCATCGGGGAGTTCGCGTCGAAGCGAAGCTATCGGTGAGAAGGCGCGGTGGTCGTCGGATCAAGATTACACCGGGTTGGACAACAACGCCCTTGGGCTTAGCGGTTCAACTCATTTGTATCTAGGGGCAAAACTGAGAATGTGTAATAGCCCTGTTAAATAGGATGAGGGAGCCCCCAATCGCCCTTACCTCCTCTAGTTTTCATTTTCTCCTTTAGGGTTTCTTCCTCTAGTTTGCTTCCATGTATGAGAGAGGTCCACAACTCAAATTGTGACTTGGCTTTGAAGGAATCGGTGGCCGTAACCACCGTATGCCCTCCGGGATTCATGATTTAGTTGTGTTCTTGATGTGATTTTGGTGTTCTTCACGAGCTCTTTTTGTCCCCTCTTGTTTCCCCTCTCGATTCTTCGTTTTGGGATTGTTTTGGTTCGTTCTTGTTGACTTGGATCGATCAATTACATGAGTGGAAGCTTTCCACCGAAGGAAATCCACTAATTCCTCACAAGATCGCAGATCCGGGCAATTTTAGTTCTTGACCTATTTTTGGGGATTCTTCAATTCCTTCGATTCACGGAGTTAGAGTTTGTCTCAGGCCATGATCCTTTAGAGGTTGTCTTTCTACTCCATTGTGAACACTTGTGCAAAGTTTCAAGTCATTTGGAGTTGATTTGATCAAGTTATGGCTTGATTTGATTTTTTCCGAGAAACTGTTCGTTCATACCGGACGTGTCCGATATAATCTAGGACGTGTCCGATATTTCTAACTTTGGAGTTTTGAGCTGAAATTTGGTGGAGACCTTCCCTTGGTGTCTAAGAGCTATGGTTAAAAATTTCATGTTTTTTGGACATCGTTTGACGGGGTTTTGGATTTTTCTCCCTTGGTCGGCTTGCTGCTGAAAATACCGGACGTGTCCGAAAATACCGGACGTGTCCGACATAATACCGGACGTGTCCGATATTTGCAGGGGCAGTGCTGTTTTCTTTTGGGAGTTTACTCGTTTGTGCTCCGATCTGTGTTCCGTTTGCTTTGTGGTGACCCGCTGTGTTCTGAGGGAGCATCCACCCTTCTCTAGGGTCGTGGTCATCAAGTCTATCGTGTATGCTTTTTGGGGATTAATATTGGGACAGTGGTCGAAGATTTCGAAAGAAATTTGAGGCTCCCATTCACCCTCCTCTGTCGCCGTTTCCGGTCCTTCAGCTGCGCCTTGTATGAACTTTGCGACGTGGATCATCCGGTCACATATGTAATTGTTTGGCCATTGAAGGGAATAAATTGTTTTTTGTGTGTCCAGTTTCTGCCAACAAACTGGAGTTGAGAAAATATGAGCCCTCCAATTATCTGGAAAGAGGGACCAGTTGCGGTTACACTAATCAGCGAACGTGAACGTTTGCTGGATGCCTAATCAGCCAAGTCTCCGGCATAATTTTGGCGCATGGCCATGTGGCACGCATCAGTAGTTGACAGGTGATGTCGCTGCCGGAGTCGACAGCATGGCACGCCGCGTGCCTGGTCTTGTATTATGTTTGTCTCATGCAACATATTGCATATCTTAACTCAGGGAACCAAACAACGTCTCTTATCAGCCAAACTAATAATATACAAACAACCGAGCAACACATGCACCTGATCCTGATCTGGTTGAGTTGATACGATCCATATATGCGCTATGGTACGCAAACAACAAACTCGACCCTAAGTTGGACACTGAATTACAAATATGTAAGTTAGCAAAATCATTCATATTTGGCTTCCTTTATTCATTCCAAACGTCTACTAATTGGCTACCCTAATGTTAACATTTATGTCCCCATTCTTGTTAGTTCGATCCTCACTTGTGTCAATAACGCAAACATGGCATCTTGTGATAACTGATGAATACTAGTATCCTAGATGGCTCTATTCCACCACCTAACACTCTTTCAAAAAAAAAAATCACCACCTAACATGATCCTCGAAGTGAACTCTGCCTACTACTCTATTTCAAATTCTCGACTTGACATGTGTGCTCGTATTTTTCTAGATTTATTCTATGATTTAGCGGTGTTTTTGTTTTAGTGGTTGGCGACATGCCTATTCAGTAGAGTGTGTGTACCTTCATAAGTGTTGATTCACAAAAGTTGGTCCTTGATTATGGCTAGTGCAGCGCCATAGCAAAAACTGCCACCCCAGCTATCCACGCTGACATGAAACCAATCCTCATCTATTACCTCTATAGGTTCAATGATAGGCAAGGTGACCATCCGGTTGATCCTAAATTATGGCTAGTGCAGTACCATAGCAAAAGCCGTCGCCGCTGCCATCCACCCTGACGTGATTTCATCCTCATCTATTACCTCTATAGATTCAGTGGTATAGACAACGTGTCTATTCGTTAGATTGTATGTGCGTGCGTTCATAAGTGTTATTCACAAAACATGCCCATCCATCATGGCTAGTGCAGTGCTAACAAAAGCCGCGCCACTTCCATCCAGTCTGATATGAATCCATCCTAATCTATTACCGCTATAGGTAAACTGGTAAATAAAGTCAATTATCTTTCAGTGAATAGGAAGAATTTTTTGGCAAATGATGCCGAGAAAATCCGACGATACCATCAATCGGAGCGCATTGAGCAAGCAAATTGACTTGTACATAAGAAACTTTCAGCACGCTGATAACTGATGACAGATAGCAAAACCAAACTAAACCTCGATCATTCTGTGATTCATAATACGTCATGGTTTGAAAATACGGCAAGATAACAAAAAGTCCTCAGTACATGCGCGCAGTTCCGATCCTAAAATTCATCCACCAGACCACTAACAAGGGTTTCCATAAGCTCCACTTCACTTGTGAGTTGTGACGTTGGATACGATCAGTTCGTCAACAAGTGCACTGGAAATCCCACCGGCCAGGATGGCATACAGCACTCTGCGGCTGCGGGGACATTACACGGTGAGTAATGGGCTAATAACATTAGGGCCATGTTTAGTTGCCCCAAATTCCAGAATTTGGCACTATGCAAAAAGAAGATTCCCCGTCACATCAAACTTACGATACATGCATGGAGTACTATATGTTGACGAAATCAAAAACTAATTGCACAGTTTGATTGTACTTAACGAGACAAACGTTTTGAGCCTAATTAGTCAATAATTAGACAATTATTACCAAATAAAAACAAAACACTACTGTAGCTACAGTAGCGTAGCAAATTCGGCGGCGCCGATTCGGTGGCCGAACTAAACGCGCCCTAGGTCACGGGCCATTCTTTCCCATGCTTACAAGCGAACATGACCTTTACTAAACTACCTAAAATGGTACAGCTCCTAAGCAGGTTTTTATCATCAAAATTTTGTTAACACGTGACAACCGCCACTCACGTTAGGGAGCGATATTTCCCCAAAAATAAAAAAAGTTAAAAAAATAATTCTCGACCGCCACTGAAATGTAGACAGCGCACAGCGATGCTTCCCTAAGATAAAAAAAGTTTTTAGAAGATTAATTCGTCGACCACGATGGAACTCGAACCCACAATCTCCCGCTCCGGAGGCGAGCGCCTTATCCATTAGGCCACGCGGTCACGTTGTTGCGAGTCGTAGATGAGGTTTTCTTGATCTGTGAAATTTAGGCCTCCCTAAGAAGAATCCATCGGCCCACGAGGCCCAGCATCTTCGTGGTGCCCCTCCTTGTCCGGGCACACCGCCGCCGAGGGGCGTGTGCGTCCACCGAGCCGCGTCCCCGTCCTCAAGCTCTGTGCCTCCGTTGGCCGTCCTTGTCCTCCACCTCTAGCGCTGGCGCACCGCTGCGGAGCTCAACCAGCGCCGTGCAGAGACGCCCCTAGGCTCTAGCAGGCTAGCAGCCTGTCGCCTGAGCGCCGGGCGGCCACTGCCCGACCCCGACGGTCAACGCTTTGCGTGCAGCATCTGCGTCCCTGGTGAGTGGTGATTTACGATTTCAAGTGTAGAATCTTTGCATTTGATTAGCAGTTTTTAGCTTAGCTTGAAATTGGTGTGTATGTTGACATGTTTGTGGGGGGTAGGGTCATAGGGATACATTCATTGTTTCAATGGACATTGGTTAGAGATTTGCTATGTTAGCCTAAAATCAAATCAAAGTCTGATATGCTATCTTTTTTTTAGTTAAAAGTATAATGAGACCTTTTAAAAATATTGTCATGTTTTCTTTATTTTCGTATATCAAACCATTTACCGAAATATGTATTGGATTATCCCGTATTGCACATTAGGGTTTTTTGTCTAGGCATACCCTGGGTTCAGGGTCTGCCAGTGCTCACTCCTCACCCAGTTCCTACCTCCTTGACCACAGAACATGTCGAGAGCCTTAGCGCGTCCCCCGGTGCTTCCTTTCCTGAAACTTCGCTCCACAGTGTGCGACGACGGCTACTGGACGGGCAGATTGGACCACAAGGACTGGCTCGCCCCAAATGAGGTGCTCAAGATATTTGTGAACATCAGGGACCCTAGCCTGATAAACAGTGTATTCAAGAAGGCATGCAGCCGGAGAGACTACAAGCCCAGCGAGGCGCTCTACAGCTTGATGATTGACAAGCTGGCCTGTGCCAGGAGGTTCAGTGATGTGGAGGAGTTGCTGTCCAAGGCAAGAACTGAAAAGTTCAGGTTTTCAGACGAGTTCTTCTACAGGCTGATCAAGATGTACGGCAACGTGGCAGAACATCCTCAGAAAGCCATCGACACGCTCTTTGCAATGCCTGGGTATAATTGTTGGCCTTCTACAAAGACATTCAATTATGTTCTTCACATGCTTGTGTGCAAGCGGCAGTACGAGGTTGTTCATGAGGTCTACTCGAGCGCGCCCAGGCTTGGGGTGACATTGGACACCTGCTCCTTCAATATTCTTGTCAAGGGTTTGTGCCAATGCGGTAAATTTGATGAGGCTATCTCCTTGCTGCATGAGATGCCGAAGCAAGGGTGTCAGCCTAATGTTGCGACCTACTCGACCTTTATGCATTTCCTTTGTCAGCGTAGTCAGGTTGATAAAGCATTTGAGCTGTTTGAGAGAATGCAGAAGCAGGATATTGCTGCAGATACAGTTGTGTACAATATTTTGATCTCTGGTCTCTGCAGGGAGGAAAGAGTGACTGAGGCATTCGATCTGTTCAAATCAATGACTTCTGAAGGGTGCTATCCTAATTCAGGCACTTATCAGGTACTTCTCGATGGTCTCATCAGTTTAGGGAAGTTTTTTGAAGCCAAAAGCCTTGTTAGCACTATGAGTACAGAAGGTGTGAGGCCTAGCTTCCAATCATACAAGCTACTGATTGATGGCCTCTGTAGTGAGGACTGCGTGGATGATGCACATCTTGTCTTGAAGCAAATGGTGGGCCAAGGTTTTGTTCCCCGAATGGGCACTTGGACAGAACTTCTGACATCTATGTTCTAGTTTTTGTTTTAACATAGGTGATTTCCTTGGCCTAACAAGACACATGAATGGAAACTTCAAATTTTACCATACACCTGAATGAAGGTCGTCAAGTTTTTGTTAGAGAAGCAAGTGGACCAATGCTGGCTTGAGTTTGTGCTTGTAGTCTTGCATACTGCAGCCATATGAATGCTGCCTGTACATGATTACAGACTTACAGTCCGGTGTTAGCTTCCACGGATGTCAACCTGAAATATATAAGGCTGGCAAAAAAATCCATTCAATTTTGTAGGTTTGTAGCTTCAAATTTAAAAACCTTTCCAATACTCATAAGGTTAAAATGTGAAATATTAATCTGAATCCATTTGCAGGTGATTTATGCTTGGCAGTTGAATAACTAATCTTCTCTGGACCTTTCTGTGGAATCTAGTTTCCAGGCTAACAATATGAAGATGCATGCCATGAGGTAGTCCTTTTGGCCTTTTACATCCTTGAAGAGAAACAGAGCATCCTAAATAGTTAGCTCTTCTGTTTGGTGTTCGGCTCCTTAAGTAATCGCATGACTAATATATTCTGCTCACTAGGTTGCCTGATAGTCATGAAATCCACATGTTAGCCTTGCATGACAACTGTACGTGGAGAATTATGTGGTTATGGATCTGTACGTACAAGAGGGTCTTGTAAGCCCACTAGATGAAGATTTTTAAACTATATTACTCTCAGCGATTTACTTGTTGCAATTTTATTTGCAGTTTTGATACGATCTATTCACAGCAGGGAAAGGATCTGGTGACCAAGGAAGCAGCTGCATGGGACCATGCTATCACTGTTTGACTGGAAAGCCTGGGTTTAAAGCCTTAAAGGTGGACATGCGTTTTGTGCATTACTGCAGTTGTTTCGGAAAAAGAACAATGGGCACATCAATTTTGATGCCCACGGCAATATACTGTTGAGAAAATAGAAATTACCTGGTTCAGCAATATAACTGCGTATGTGGTGGTCTTGAAACACCATTTGAACTATTGTTTGCATTGTACTTAGCCAATCATGTGCACCTGCCTAGGACACTTGGACCATGCTACTGTACTGGTATACGCGTTGTCAACTATATCTTGTATCTGAATAAGTGTACAGTATTGCACAGTACATTGCCGTTGCAGTACTCTGTCACTATAAATTCTCCATATTTTGTTTCCAAGAACTGTAAATTTGGCCTGTTGAGAATGTCGTGGCAGGATTCCTTTTTTGAAATCGCGGGGTCACTAGTGTGCCTCCAGTACTGACTGGCAGCGGCAGTTGTGGATCGACGGCGCCGAGGTAGAGGAAGCCATCGTCTTTGCCGCCGAGCTCTTTGGCCACGTAGCCCCTGTCCGTCCTCATCGTCATCCTCGAGCTGCAGCGCCCAGGTAGGCCTGCTGGCTGACTCCATCGTTGCGGGATACCTCCGTCCGACAGCCGCGGCCACCTCCACCTCGCTAAAAAACGTGTGTTACAAACGTATGTTTCAGTCAGAGATATGTTGTAAGTATTTTATACGAATGTTGTATATGTTGCAATGGTTTGTACAGTATGTTGTAAGCGTCTGTTCCCAATGTTTCATCTATTTTCAGACGTATATTGTAAGTATGTTGCATATGTTTTATACTTATGTTGTAAGTGTTTTATTTAGATGTTGCTTATGTTTGTAATGGTTTTAAGTGTTTTTTACGCTTTTTTGCAAGTGTTTCAGACACATGTTTTAAGTGTTTCATTTGTCTTTTTTTATATGTTGCAAATATTTCATCTAGATGTTTTAAAAGTAGATCGTGTGTTGCATCTCCTTCCTCGTCTTCTGTTGCTTTGACTTGGTGTCTTCTCCTCGCCTTTTGCTATCTTGCATCCTTCTCAGACTGCAGAGGGGGTGCGGCGGGGGGCCGGCGGACGGGGCGCGGCAGCGGATGGCAGCGCGAACGCGAGCGCACGCTCTCCCCTTCGTCACATGGGCAGTTAGGGCTTCGGTTCACTTTTTCTGATGCTGAAATGCGATGCTCCTGTTGATGGGTCTGGGACTGGAAGCTGTGTCCAGACGCGCTGTTGGCGCCGAACGTTCGGGCGCGGGTACCTCTATTTGTGTACTAGAGAAATACTGTGTGCCTGCAGCCGCAGCCAGAAGATCAGCAGCCTGTTCGGCTGGTGCTGATACGATCGTATACGATCGTGGATTATTACTGCTGGCTGGTTTAGTGTAAGAAAAAATACTGTTCTGACTAAAAATTTACAATCGTTTACGACCAAACGAACAGACTGCAGGTTGTATGTTTTGTTCCTGAGCCTATGCTTGAATCCTGTGCATGTGCTGCAGAACTGTGTCCATGTTTGAGGAGCATGTGGTGAACTGTTTCAGGGATGGCATGGAACGGGGGATGCCAATGAGGCATTCACTGGCAGATCATCAGATCAGGCAGCTGCAAACCTGCAAACGAACATAAAAAGGTTCTTTTTTTTGGTTGCTTTCATCCACGTCATTTCGTTTCGCCCACATTACTCGGCCTTTTCTGCCGCTGAGCATGACTAGCCGCCAATAGCTACCTGATGGCCTAGCCGATCATCCCCGAATCTAGAGCTAAAGTTTAGAGTGTCACGTCGGGTGTTAGGGGATTGACACAGCGAGTGTTCGGATAATAATAAAAAAATAAATTATAAAAATCCTCAGTAATCTATGAGATAAATTTATTAAGCTTAATTAATCCGTCATTAATATATGTTTACTGTAGTACCACATTGTCAAATCATACAATAATTTGGTTTAAAAAAATTATCTCGTAAATTAGTCTCAATTTGTGCATTTAGTTTTATAATTAGTTTGTATTTAATATTCTATACATGTGTTCAAATATTCGATGTGACATGGCTAAACTTTTGCTCCGAAGAAAACAAGCAGGTCCAAATC
The DNA here is from genome assembly GCF_019320115.1 of Miscanthus floridulus. NCBI lineage: Eukaryota > Viridiplantae > Streptophyta > Magnoliopsida > Poales > Poaceae > Miscanthus > Miscanthus floridulus. The sequence goes on from NC_089590.1 coordinate 86,591,543, forward strand.
AACATGAACCATCGCGTCCTTACCGGCTATCATCCCCGAGGGCGAAACCTCAGGTTCTGCCATTGCCCTACAACCCTCATTTCAATTGCATGTTTCGCCACCCAACTCGAGGGGAACACGAGTTAGTTGCCCATTGACACTGGCAGGCAGGTGCCGGTGCACTGGCTGCTCCTGCTGTGACGGGCCACCGTCACCACACCGGTATTGAGCCGTGACCAAACTTTTGTCGTCACGTCACCGATCGCGAGCCTCCCACAAAGTCCCCAAACACGCCCAAACGCGCACGAAAATGAGCCCAGTGCTTGTTTGCTTGCTCCAATACGTAATTTGCATGTGTTAGGCTGTCTTCAACAGCAGATTTATTGCGGAATCTAAATCTAAAATAGGTCTCTAATACCGTATCTATAGCCTCTAACACGGTATGGAAGGCCTATTTTAGGTGTCAGGAGAGGCATAATTCAAATTTGAACTCATTTGCAGAAATGGTTGTATTTTGGGTTTTATTGTTGGAGAAGACCAAAAATAATTATTGAACCTTTTATCTATAGCGCTATCAAAAGACGAATAGATCTATTGTATTTTAGGTCGTGGTTGTCAGAGAGACAGTGTGTTAGGCAGTATAAGAAGCAGTCGTCGTGCTGAGCCCAGCACAGCTACGGAAGATTCCAAGAAGCAAACATGAAAAAGCGAAATGAGACGTACGGAAACTAATAATGAATAGAATAAAATGCATGCATTGCAGCCTAACACAGTACTCCTCCGCTGTGTGATTAGGTATGGTTAGGTACCATCTCAATCTTGCGCACAGTAGCGTTGACCATCACCCGCTCTGAACCGCTCAATCAACCGATGCTTCCCCTTTCGACAGCATATTCGGCGGGCTGATCGTATACGATCGTGAATTATAAGTTAGAATAATATTTTTTTATACTAAATCAGTCAAACCAATCAGCAGTAAATAATTCACGATCCAGCTCAATCAACCGAACAGGTTGAATATGTATGAGCTTGATGTAAGCAGAATTAAATTCGCTTAAACTTCCACCGTGGAAAAACTGGCATCTCCTTTAAAAAAGAAAAGAAATATTGACATCTGAGCCACCGGTTTCGGGGTCAGTATCGTTGTTTCTGCTCTGAATCCTGCGTTGTCGGAGGGCACATCACTGCACTGACGGGGCGGTCGGTGAGGGCACACAAGCCGAACCTTGAGAGGCAGCGAAAAGAAACTCGTAGACGGCTGGAGTGGACGCCGCCTGGGAAGAAGAAGGAGATCTCAAGAAGAAGAGGAAGCCGCCTTCGGTCCATCACGTGACGCGAGCAACGCGGAGGAATTGGCACGAAGTGGGGCCTGGCCCTGGCCGCCTGGGGGAGAGCGGAGAGGAGACTGGCAGCTTTCTCGATGCCAAGCTACCCCCGTCGGCCGTCCTGTGCAAAGCTCGCAACGCACCTTCTGAATTTGGAGGCACTCAAAGCTCGCCAAAACCGCCGTTACAAGCCGCGCCCGCGCCTCGAGTCCTGCTCAAGCATGTAGGGTACCCCTTTCCAGAAATCCGAGCTCTGTTTGCCATCATTCGCAGCGACAGGGCACGGCAATTCGCGCGCTTGCTTATAAGCTATTTTTTTCCAAGATAACTAAGGGGGTGTTTGTTTTCCTAGACTAAATTTTAGTCCATGTCACATCGGACGTTCGGATGTTATTTAGGAGAATTAAATATGAGTTAATTATAAAACTAATTACACAGATAGAGACTAATTTACGAGACGAATTTATTAAGCCTAATTAATCGGCCATTAGCACATATTTACTGTAGCACAACATTGTCAAATCATGGACTAATTAGGCTTAAAAAATCCGTCAGCAAATTAGCCACAATCTGTACAATTAGTTATTTTTTTCGTCTATATTTAATACCTCATGTATGTGTCCAAACATTCGATAGGACAGGGACTAAAATTTTCCTGTAGTAACCAAACACCCCCTAATAATATTTTTCTCTAGTAATAAATCAGCTACAGTTATGACTTATCAACAAGCAAACAGGGCAATTGTCTACCGTCAGCCGTCAGGTGCATGGTTCAGTTCTTTTCATCATCAGACCAAACGAGCGGTGCCCGTTCGGTTCAGTGTACTATGATTTATACTACCAGAAAACACAACGATCCTGATCGTTTGAAATACTTCAGCAGAATGTTTTTCTCTCATAACAAATCAACATAAATATCAGCATAAGTTAAATTTCGGCGAAACGAACGTGACTTGAAAATTACAGAGGATTAGTTTTTTTTAAAAAAAATAGCTTAACTTTTTGCAAATTCGCAGGAATACGTAGTACGAGTATATGCCAGCCAACTACATGTATAGTTGTCCATGCAGCCCGAGGCACGACGGCACGGCACGAAGCCCGCTTTTTTAGTTCGACACGAGCACGGCACGGCCCAGTGACATACGGGCCCGGGCTGGCCCGCCCCGAGAGAGCAGGCCGTGCCTGGGCCGCTGCTTAGGCCCGTGGGCTGGCACGGCACGGCACGGCCGGCGTCAGCCGGCTCGGCAGCGGCCCGACCACCCCCCTCCCCCTCCTCACTCCACTCCTCCCCTCCCGGCCCACGTCCCCGCGGCCCAGCTGGCCGGCCTACCCCCTCCCGGCCCACCGTCCCCGCCTCATATATGAGCCGCACCCGCACGCCGCGGCCGCGCGCGGCTCCCCCCCCCGCGCAGCCCCACGCAACCACGCTCGGACGCTCCCACCCCTGAACCCTAACTCCCCGTCTCCATCTCCTCCGCCTCCCCCATCTTCCCGTCTCCATCTGCTCCCCGTCTCCAGCATCAGGCATGGCTGGCGCTGGGTGGCCCCGATCTGTTTGCCCGGCGGCCACGGCACCTCCTCCATCCCCACCCCAGGCGCGCTCGCGGCACACATGGCGGCCCCTGGAGGCGCGCGACCCCTTCCTTCACCACCAGCAGCGGCCCCTTCCCCCACCACCACCAGCGCGCGGAGGTGGCCCCTTCCCTACCAACAACAGCGGTTGCGGCAGCCACTTCCCTCACCGGCGGCTGCGACGCCTTCCCCACCGACGGCGAAAGCGACGGGTTCCTGTGCGACGCGGACGGGATGGGGATCGAGGGCGCGGTGCCCGCGGTGCGGGACGCGGAGGCACTCCGCGCGGGGCAGATCTACTTCGTGCTGCCCGTCGCCGCGGCCTGCGGCGCGAGGAGGTCGCCGCGCTCTCCTCCCGGGCCGCCTCGGCCGCAGCGCCTGGCCTACCCTCTCTCCCTTCCCCTGCTGATGCGGGCCTCGGGCCGGCCTGGCCTGTTAAAAAGGCCGTGCTTTTCGGGCCGGTCCGACACGGAAAGTGGCTCGACGGGCCGTGCCTGGGCCGTCGGCTAGGCACGGTGGACTGGGGCGGCACGGCCCGGCGGCCCGTCGTGCCCTACCAGGCCGTGCCTGGCACGGGCCCATGCCGGGCCGGGCCGGGCGGCCCGAATGGCCAGCTATAACTAGGCCTCGTTTAGATTGCAAAAAAAGTGAACCCGATGAATAGTACAACTTTCGTCTTATTTGGCAAATATTGTCCAATCGTGGATCAACTAGGCTCAAAAGATTCATCTCGTGATTTCCAACTAAACTGTGTAATTAGTTATTTTTTTACCTACATTTAATACTCCATGCAAACGGATAAAAATTGATGTGATGGAAAGAGAGCGAAAAAACTTAACAAGGCCTACACGCAAAAGGATTCATTGGACAGAAAGGGAAAAAATGTGAAAAGATTCCCCACATGTGCTTATTATGACCCGTCCCGGTAGTAGAAATTAGGGATCCCTAGAAATTAGAAACGCCCCTCCCGATGACTTGCTCCGCCTCCCTCCTCAGTTGTTGCCACCACCCTTCCCTCCCTCCCTCCCTCTCCGCGTCGCTCCCCATCCCATCTTGGCCTGGACACCTGGGCTGCCCCCCCTCCGTTTCCGCGCCCGCGGACGCGCCGAGTCGCCGCCCGAGTCCGCCCGCCCTCCCGCCCTCCCGCCGCTGCCTACGTCGATCTGCGACCGCGACTCCGCGAGGTGGGGTGAGTTGCCTCGCCGTGATCCAGTTTTCTTTCCCCGTCGTTTTTGAGCTCTCGCCACGCGTTTTGGGTGTTGTTATTCGCCGACACTGCTGCCTTTTCTCCGCGTGATTAATGGAGATCCTTCTGTTCTGTGCGCGCGTCTGCGTGTGTATCTGTATACAGATGGTGCTTGGACTTGCAAAGGTTTGATCTTGAGATGAATTTTAATCGTGCGTTGATCGCGTGGTTTGCAGATTCAGAGGTAGGACGAGGGGAGACGAGTTCTTGTCGCCTTGTCAGTTTCATTCTTTGGGCGCCGACTTCACATGCCAACGACCCCAAGGAGCAGAAGCCAGGCTAGGACCACTAGGCCTTGGATCTTGTCAGGTACATCAATTCCTTCCCTGCTTTACGCCCCTCTCTGTTTCCTCCTTTTTTTTTGCCTCTATAATAACTCCACTGATCTGTCTTTAAACAGCAAAGGAGTGATTTTCGACCACTAAATTTCAAACCAAAATGCCGTCCTTTCAAGTTTACTGTGCACCACAAAAAAAATTTTGGAAAAAAAAAACTGAACTAGCTGATCATGTAAATTTACTTTCTATTGTGTGCTGGACGTTCAAATTTATTTAGTACAAAACCAATAAACTCGTGAGACTGCATACTTGAGTCCCCAAATGAGTGGTGCTAAGTAGAAATAACTGATCTTTCGGGCACCCAGACCACAATTGGGCCGAGCCATCATAGTTTACTTTGTGCAACTTTTAAATTTCTCCCTGTCTTTTTCACAGGGATGGACTTTGCTGATTCGCGACGGAAGCCTAATTTCACGGGGAAGATTGCCGTGGCTGCTGCCCTCACGGTCATGTGCATTATCGTGTTGAAACAGTCCCCTAGTTTCAGCGGTACCAGCGTGGTACGTGCTGAATCTCTCCACAACAACTACCCCCATGTCACTGTCGCTTGCTGCTGTTGAGTTGGCACTACTTGTCATTATTCCTTCTTCCAGACGACTTAAGTACACTGCTTATTTTCCATGGAACATCAACGCGATGGGTTCATCTGGGAACTGCCATTATGGTGATCGGATGAGATATTTGTGTGATGAATGATGCCTTCTATTCTCATGGTTTAATGTTTGCTGTTGTAACTCTATCGTGCAAGGGTTATTTTACCTATACGTTTATGCTGTTGTGTTAGGGTCATTTTACTGATACATCTATGCTATTGTACCAGGGTTATTTTACTTGATACATATATGCATCATTTGTTCTTGATAGTCACAATTCTGTCACAGTTGTACAGTTCAGAAATTTTCTAGCAGCTGTTCAATTCATGTGTCTGCAGTTCTTTATTGGTAGTTTTTTTAAATCTTTCCAACTGGAGGCATTTTGTTGATGCACTCACATTTCCTGCAGTTCTCTCGCCATGAAACTGGGGTGACCCATGTGTTAGTAACAGGAGGAGCTGGGTATATTGGCTCACATGCTACTCTTCGTCTCCTTAGTGACAACTACCGAGTTACCATTGTGGTAATTATTATTCCTATCTCCCATTCTATTCCTCATTATTCCTATTTCCCATTCTATTCTTCACTGACGGAGTTTGGTGGTAACAGCAACTTCCATTATTTGATGTTTATTACAGGATAACCTATCCAGAGGGAACATGGGAGCTGTTAGAGTTCTTCAACGGCTATTTCCAGAACCCGGAAGGCTTCAATTTATTTATGCTGATTTAGGCGATGCCAAAGCTGTATCCTTTGTCTGAAGTTTAGTAACTTAGTGCTCCCCCCTTCCCTTACATTTCTGTGTTGATGAGATTTGTTTTGCACTTAACCAATAATCAGGTGAACAAAATATTTTCAGAGAATGCATTTGATGCTGTTATGCACTTTGCTGCTGTTGCTTATGTTGGTGAGAGCACAATGGAGCCACTCAGGTAAAGGCCTGTCCTAGGCATGTAATGTACTGGTTTTCTTTTACTGCTCAAATATTTCAAAGCTTGGACTTACATGATTCTGTTGAATTTTCTTTGATGTGTATTGTATGTAGCGAAGCACCCTATGTTCCTTAATTATTGGAACGGAATTGCTACATAAGCCATCTAATTGGTACTCTGTTAAATCAAAATTAAATTTATAATGGAAGTCCACACAAAATTTGTCATTGCTAGAAGCCTGTCTTCATCTTTAGCTCAAAATGCTTCTATAGTTTAAATGGATGCAGTGCAAGTTTGAAATTTTTTGCTCCAACTGTTTCCTATGCTGCCTCCTTGGTATTAGTTCACCTTGCAGCCAAAGGATGGCTAGTCCAGTTGGTTAACTGAGATATGCTACACTCCGGCGGCACCCTCCAGGTCCTGAGTTCGACTCCCAGTTTGAGCGAATTTCAGGCTGGGGGTTAAAAAAATCCCCTCGCCGGTCCTGGGTGCCAAAGCACTGGTTTAAAGGAGACGGCCCATCTCACGGGTTACGTCTCCCAGTGTCGGGCCGGGGCTGGGGTTCGGGGGTTTTCTCGGCCTGTGTGAGAAGGCCTTCTTCTTACGTATAATGCCCGGGGGGCGGCTTGCCCCTCGCAGGTCGAGTTTTTTTTTTTAGTTCACCTTGCAAAAGTTATATGCAGCAAATGTTGTTCTTCCTAACCAACTGTATATACTCTGTTAACACTGCTATAACAGGTACTACCACAACATAACATCAAACACATTGACAGTTCTTGAGGCTATGGCAGCACATAATGTAAATACTCTGATTTACTCGAGTACTTGTGCAACCTACGGTGAACCTGATACGATGCCTATTGTAGAAACAACTCCTCAGGTTAGCCTCTCAATCCACGAGTTTTTACCTTCCTTTTTATAGATGCTGTCATGATTCTAACTATTTTCTCAACCACTGCAGAATCCTATCAATCCGTATGGTAAGGCAAAGAAGATGGCAGAGGACATCATCTTAGATTTTACAAAATCAAAGAAGCAATCAAACATGGCTGTCATGATCTTAAGGTTTGTTTTCGGCAGCCTATATTAGATTGTAATCCATGGAATAGTTCTAACCCCTTTCCCGCTCTGCATAAATTAGATACTTCAACGTGATTGGATCAGATCCAGAGGGACGGCTAGGAGAAGCTCCAAGGCCAGAGCTACGTGAGCATGGACGGATATCCGGTGCTTGCTTTGATGCAGCTTTGGGAATCATTCCAGGGCTAAAGGTATTCTACATGCTCATTTCAGTGCCATCAATTCCCCTTTTACTTTTGTATAAGTAGCTGCATCCATTAATTTTACATGTATAACAATTGTATATATGTGATTCTTTGCTCTTTTCAGGTTCGTGGAACTGATTACCCCACTGCAGATGGAACTTGCATCAGGGACTACATCGATGTCACAGATCTTGTAGATGCCCATGTAAAAGCTCTTGGCAAAGCTCAGCCAGGCAAAGTTGGAATCTACAATGTCGGAACAGGCCAAGGTTGTTGAAAGATCAATAACCAATAACCAGATCAACAATTTCAGAGAAAGATACCCTTTTATTTAAGATCATATGCCTTCCTCTGTCTCTGAACGTGGTGTTTCTTTTATGTCTTATCAGGTAGATCAGTGAATGAGTTTGTGAAAGCTTGCATGAAGGCAACAGGAGCTTCCATCAAGGTTGAATATCTTGCCCGTAGACCCGGAGATTATGCCGAGGTATACAGTGATCCATCGAAAATCCACAGGGACCTCAACTGGACAGCCCAATACACTGATCTTGGCCAAAGCCTCGCCCAGGCGTGGAAATGGCAGAAAGCGCACCCGAACGGATACGGATCAGCCTGATTCAGAGTTGAAAGGTTGAGAAACTCATCACGCAGATCCAAGGGGTCCATGTGCAGTCATATAGCCTTCAGATAATTGGTTCTTCATCACCATAGAAACATAGCAAGCAGCAACAGAAAAGTCTGATTCTTTTATTGCAGCGCTGGAAGAAGACAAAAGTACCACAGAGAGAATGCACTACCTGTTCCTTGATTAGTTTCATATATATAGGTCCTCTTTTCGTTGTTGACATTTTAATATAATTTGATGTGTGCTGAGGCACTATTAATAACACAAACGAAATTGTGTTGTGTAGACAGGGTAGATCAATCTCGTGTATCAGCCTTGATGGTGGTAGAATGAAAGAATATAAATAAGCTGATGTATGTTTTTGTTTTCGGACTTGTTTCAAGTCTACACAAGGCTGCTTTTGCCAGGTTCAGCGAGCTGAGCTCGTGTTATGCGATACAGTGAGTCAATGAGAATGACACAAGCATTTCTTTGAAAGGCGGTCTCACATGCAAATATTATACAGAGAACCTGTGATTACATTCAGGATCCTAAAAAAAAAAGAATGCTAGCTTAATCAGAGGCCCAGACTCACCGTAGTTTCGTCTAAAGGTTTGAGTCGACTTGGCCATTCCGTATGACAGGGACCCCATGGACGCAGAGAGAAACTAGACCAAGAATTTTCCTAGTGCCCCTCTTTATTTACCAATCCGTTGGAACAGGCATGCATGTAAAAGTGCATGTGATCTTTCTTAACCTTTGCACCATCAGATCTTAGCACTACCTATACTAGTCAATGCCCTGGTGACACTGACAAGTCAGCCGATGATGCTTATTTGGGAAGCAAAGTGACCAATTAGGGAAAACACCACCACCACCAAGGCACCAAACTAGGAGTCCATGAACCCAAGAAACACACACATGGACACTTAAAACCACGAGGAAACAAAAGGACTCTCCTGTTCGGCTGGTATTAAAACCGGCTGATAAACCGACTGAAACTGTTTTATTACGAAAGAAAAATACTGTAGATTCTACCTGATAAACCGGCTGATAAGTTCAAACGAACAGGCCTAAGTCGCTTGCGAATCGGCTGGATCATGGATGAACGAACTCACCGACAAGACAAGCACGCGTTCTTGTTTCTCTGAACGAACTCTGCAGCTGGCTGGGCCTGGGCCTGGGCCTGGGCCCTGGGCGTTGTGGTCGTCAGAAGAAATCGAACCAGGCTTCGAGAAACGGGAGCAGGAGGAGGGCCATCACGGGCAGCAGCCTCTCGGGCCCACCCGCGTGCCACATCACGGCCCCCGCGGCGCCAGCGACACGGCGCACCAGAACGGGAGGCCGCGCTCCACGGGCGCGTATCCCGTGCATGATCAGCAGCAGCCCGCCGGCCATGGCCCCGAAAGCCAGGATGACTTGCCACTCCATGCCCGGGGTGGAAGCAGGCTGGCCGCCGCCGTCGCCGAGAAGGAGGAGGAGGTACGACACCGCACTGAGCACGAGCGCGAACCCCGTGCCCACGAAGTCGGCGTCCGCGGCGCCACGGTGGCGCCCTTGTCCGTGGCGGCCTGGGTGCATATTGGCGGCGACGGACGGCGCGGCCGGATTTCTGGAGCTAGTAGGATTGCGTAGGTGATCGCGGCAAGCCGGCAACAGTAATGCGGAGAGCTGCAAGGAGGAATGGATATGCAGCCCAAGTTTGGGCCTTGGTGTGCGCGCTGATCGCTTTAAAATGAGAGGAGTGCTCGCCCGAGTGTGTGGTATGTAGCTCGTCTCCGCGGTTAGGAAGACGGGGTGTGTACCAAGGGAATTGGCACGGAAGTTGTACGCCATTTCGCCAGAAACGTCTCGGATGACGCTTGTTTGCTCTTACATACATTAATCCATCCATGGTGTAGTTTTCATAGGAGTCCGGTTGCTTCTTCGATCCTTCATATGTGAATACTTTTCACAGTTCCTGCTCCGTTTTTTTTTTTGTAATTTCCTTTCTCTAGGATCATTCATCGTAGGAATGCCACATCCATGTATATTCACTGAATCTAATTGTTCGGCTCTTACATAAGGAAAAAGAAATGCAACTGAAGATGGAGACAGGCAAAGAATCATTATTTTTTGTGTAACAAAATCATAAAGGATGGTTTTTTTAATAGTTGAGGAGGATTTGATGATGTTTCCCTGAAACTCTGATGGTGGCCATGGGCACATGCCCATGGGCCATGGGCCATGGCCATGCTTGGTGATACGACCGGCTGAATGCGGAGCACTAGCTCCCAAATGCCCACCTCGGTTTGAATTTCAAGGATCCTGACTTCCAAATCCCTGCTAGACAATAGAAATGGCTTTCAGAAAATGGTACTACCTCTGTTTTCAGATTTATATAATATAATGTCCTGTACTGTACAAACCAACAAGTTTATTTTCATATTTTAAACGGAGGGAGTAGGTCCCACTCTCAGCGAGGAGGCATATGAAGCCCGCAAAGCTGCAGAAGCTGGACAAATGGCATGAAACCAACACATGGAACGTCATTGACTCGTGGTATCATTTGTTTATTACCCATGAATAATTCACTTGTTATTGGCTTTTAGCAGGTTTCAGTTAGTTAGTTAATTAATCAGATGCTGGTAGTTTGTTATACCGCTAAATGCAGACAGGAGTACAGGACAGGACTAGTGGAAGCATCACCCTTTTTTTTCTTTTTTTTGAGAAAGAAGCATCACTTGTTGTTTTTTATTTAATTCTGAAAATCATATAAGAACCGTGTCAATTCCAGGCTGGTTCGGGTGGATCATGGGCCCTGGCTTCTCCCTTAAGGCCCTGTTTAGATCCCACCCAAAATCCAAAATTTTTCAAGATTTCCCGTCACATCAAATCTTGCGGCACATGCATGGAGCATTAAATGTAGGTAAAAAAAATAACTAATTGCATAGTTTGCTCGTAATTGGCGAGACGAATCTTTTAAGCCTAAATAGTCCATAATTGGACAATTTTTACCAAATACAAACGAAAATACTACAGTAGCCAAAAACCAAAATTTTTCACATCTAAACGGGGCTAACTTCACAAGGGCTGAAGTGCAGGTAGGTACTAGTACTTTTATTCCGGGAGTTTCCACAGTATTGAGACTCACTGTTCAGATAAAGAGTCTGCAAACTCTGCTAATAATAACTGCTGCGGTCACTGGACACCAAGATCGTTAGATTCTGCACACAAGAACTTGTAAAAGAAAACCAACAGACAACACTATGGTTTGTCAGTATCTGAAGCGCCTCCATGTCTCGTTTTAAAACGGAGCAGGGAGATGGAGATGCCAGTGTTGCGCCTGTGAAAATTTGCTCATACTCTCTGTGCGGGATTAAAATCATATTGGAAAAAAAATTTGTAGCACTAAAAAAATCATAAGGTTACCGAAAGAACTCCTTGAATACCATGGAATGAAGCAAGTTGCAAAAATTGTTTCTTCCGATGATATTTTCTAAAGGATAGAATATATTTTTAACCTCCAGTGTTAGTCCGATTTTCATTCGTGAACAATAAAATCGGATAACAGACGTCCTTTAACTGCTAAAACCGGGAAATTTTGTTCATATGGTTGGTTTCCAATGTGATTTTCTATTTTCTAAAAATAATAAAGTTCTAGTTTGATCTCTAAAAATTCATAATTAATATATTTCAAATCAGAAAAATATGAAACTAGTACGATTCTTTTCTAAAAGTGTTAGCTATATATTAGTGCTCTGCTTAGAGTTATTTGGATCTTATTTTGTTTTAAATAAATAATGAGCACGAGTATAAGCAATAAGTCAGTTTCAAATAACTATATATACATCAAAAACATGTATAACACTTCTATAAAAAAATAATAGTGCTTTCATATTTCTTTTGATTTAAAATAAATTATTTATAAAAATTTTATATAGTAAATCAGATTTTTATTATTATTAGAAAAATAGAAAGTCACCTTTGAAACCAGCAAGAGGACCAAAATTTTCCAGTTTTTACAGTTGAAGGATGTCCATTACACAATTTCGTAGTTTAAGGTTAAAAACTAGGCTACCATGCAAGTTGGAGATTGAAAATATACTTTATAAATATTGTCATCTATTAATGGTATAGAACCAATTTTTCCAATCACATTCGTATTGGTCCTAGTTTTCAAAATATTTGCTAGGCTACCTCTCAAAATATTTGCTTTTGTTTTTTGCTAAAAAAATATATTGTACCACCCTCGAAGAATATAGTAACAACTATGCGTATCGTAATTTGTGTTTTTTCTTTAAACAGTGAATATCCTTTTTTAATAAAACAGTGACTCCTACACATATTCGCTTGCGAAAGTAAAGTTGCAGGAAAGCGGACCAGTTTCCCCAGTCCAGTGAGACGAAAGAGACAGGCAAACAGCCATGCTGAGCATTCTACATGTACTAGTAAAGTAGTACTAGCTGGGTTGTTTTAAGATTTATTGACCGGCACGGATACTGTAATTGCATACTTCGGACCGGCTGGCCCAAATGTGGTTGGCCTAAAAGGTAAATCAGCCAGTAGCTTCTGCGAAATAGACAGACTGCGGTCTACTCTCTGATGGCAGAGGAAGCTGTTTTCCCCTTGGTTTCTGCGGCGCAATTGCCTGCTTCCGGCGAGCCAGGCCACCGAGACGAGACCGGACTGCCGAGCCAGATTGCCCAGACCTGCGGCTGGTGGCGGCGGTCCGGTCATGCGCAGCAAGTCCGCATCGCTCGTGCGCCGTCGCTTTCCGGCCGATGTTTTCCTCCTCCTGCCGTCCTACGTGTCGCCGCCGTGTCTCTGTCCGTCCTTGAAGTCGAAGCAACTTCGCAATTCGCACGTAGGTTCGCGACAGTCGGAGCGTTTGGACATGGTTACTCGCTTGTGTTTAATCGGCATCAGGTTGCAGTTAAATAACTAACCAGGTGCTGCTAACTTGGTTAGCCTTCCAAAAAGGGGATTTCGTACTCTCTTGTCCTTGTCCAGTTTGTGCCGAGTGCTGACAGGGCCTGGTCAAAGCGTTTGTGTTTAGCCTTGTTTAAATCCGGAGCGTAAAGTTTTGGGATGTCGTTGTGTAGGGTGTTCGGATATTAATAAAAAAACAAATTACAGAATCCGTCAGTAATCCGCGAGATGGATTTATTAAGCCTAATTAATCCGTCATTAGCATATATGTATTACTGTAGCACCACATTGTCAAATCATGGACTAATTAGGCAAAAGATTCGTCTCACAAATTAGTCGTAAACTGTGTAATTAATTATTTTTTAGTCTATATTTAATACTCCATGGATGTGTCTAAATATTTGATGGGATAGGGAGTAAACTTTGAGACTTTTCCCTGTGTGCCATTATAAAAGATCGTAATCCCTTGTGTGCCCCTGAAAAAATTCAGCGGTCTTCAGCGCCACTACTCCAACTTTTTCGTGTCATCCATGCCACTTCCGTCAGTTTGGGCTCTAACGCCGTTAAACTGCAGGTGTGAAAAGACGAAAATGCCCTTAAGTTTAAATATGTTATTAATTTTTTTTGAACATCTTAACGACTTCAAATGAAAAAACTCAAAACTAGAAAGTTGTAGATCTCGTCGAGATCTATAATTTTCATATAATTTTTTTTTTCATTTAATTTCGTAAAAAAAATATAATTTAATATGATTAATATATCTTAGAAAAATTATATTATTTTTTTGCAAAATTAAATGAAAAAAAAAATTTATATGAAAATTATAGATCTCGACGAGATCTACAACTTTCTAGTTTTGAGTTTTTTCATTTGAAGTCGTTAAGATGTTCAAAAAAAATTAATAACATATTTAAACTTAAGGGCATTTTCGTCTTTTCACACCTGCAGTTTAACGGCGTTAGAGCCCAAACTGACGGAAGTGGCATGGATGACACGAAAAAGTTGGAGTAGTGGCACTGAAGACCGCTGAATTTTTTCAGGGGCACACAAGGGATTACGATCTTTTATAATGGCACACAGGGAAAAGTCTCGTAAACTTTAGAGGGAGAAACTGGAGAAGGGGAATCATGTGGGTACTATTAGTGGTACCGTTAGTGACAGAGCTCAGATGGATCTTGTAGTAGGGCCTTGTTTAGATCACCTCCAAATTCCAAGTTTTTTCACTCTCTCTTCATCACATCAATTTTTAGCCGCTTGCATGGAGCATTAAATGTAGGTAAAAAAAATAACTAATTGCACAGTTTAGTTGGAAATCACGAGATGAATCTTTTGAGCTTAGTTGGTCCACGATTGGATAATATTTATCAAATAAGACGAAAGTGCTACTATTCATCGGTTTGAAATTTTTTACAATCTAAACATGGCCTAGTACCTGAAAGCTGTCAAATTCCGGAGCAGATCCTTCGCAGCGCAATTTCTGAGAAACCTACTGACAGTGACCTGCGATAGGTATTAGAATGTCTCCAACAGGTACTAACGTTTACGTGTCATATTTATCTCAATAAGAGAAATGAAGATCAAATCAAGCCTCCATGAGTTAAGGATGAACAAGGGGCATAGCCGCATAGGGCCTGCATCAGTGCATCTTCATACAAGATCCCACTCTTTTGACATGTATGCATCATAGGGCCAGATATAACTCAGTGGATAACCGCAGTAATAAATATATATAGATTAGAAGAACCCACTACTACTGACTTCAGAGTCCCTTTGCCATTAGCTTGGGAGCCTGGGATTATCAAGTACAGAAAGCAAGGGGTATCTTGACCAACAAAAACACACAGCCAACTAGTAATACTTGCAGCTCCTAATCTTGTTTAACATTTGAACCACGGCAGTGGCAAGTTTCAACATGAACCTTTGTTGCTACCTGCGCTATCATCATGGCTGAGTACATAGAGCCAGCCAACACTACTAAAAGCAAGCATGGCTATAGTAGTGTCCACATCTCTTTCTGCAATTTCATGCCTACACATCAAGAAGAAAAATGATGAAACGAGTGAACATCCCAAGTTCAGTTCGCATACCAACTCAATGGCCAAAGTTGAAAAATAAACTTTGCCTCGGTATAATACACCAGGTTTTTCTTTTGCCTATAAAAAGCAACATTCAGCACTCTGGTGCTGATGTTCCAAAATTTTATTATCATACACCCGTAACTTTGTTTTCTGCACATGGTCTGCATAATTTTCAATTTAATTGAGCAAGTACCAAAGTTAATTTTCCAGTATTGATGTACAGATTTCACTTTTAACCTGAACTAAATTCTAATGGCAATGGCAGCAAGAGGGGCTAGCCCTTCCTGTTCTCCCTAAAAAAAGAATTTGTTGTAAGCAAGTTCTGGTAGGGTACAGATGAAACTTAACAGCAGCAACCTAAATTATAACACAACAGAAGATATAGGAGAGCAACTTTGATGAGAAAGAATACGCTCAAGTGCATTTAAACAGAAAAAAAGCAGATGGCTATATTCATACATAAAATGCATGCACAATTCAACCAAATGGACGACCCATCACCCATGCATCGAAAAAAAATCAATAGTTTGATTATTCCTTACGATGTTATTTCTGGTTTGCGAGCTGCATCTTGAGCCTGCTTAGCAGCCATTTCAGCTTTCAGGGTAAAATTGTGGTTGTTAGATGCACTGGACGAAAATGTTTGCTTCGCTCCTCTAGCAAAATTAAGAAAAGCTGCCTCCATGCAATTCAATATAGTTGACGGCATTTCAGTTGTTGTCCAGCTTGTTTTAGCTTCAGCAAGGGAGCATGACAATATGTCGAAGTACTTTCTAGCCTGCATTAATTAGGCAGGAGAGAAGTCAGAAAACACACTTGCAATATATACTATATAAGAGTGCTGATATAATCTTGTCACACTAACATCCTAAAACCTCAAAGATACATATATTGATAGCACCGCAACAAAGGAAAGAAATTTGTCAAGTGCGAGACACGGCCGATATAGCAGAGATTAAAACATACATTTCTGTCACATTGTTACACCAAGTACAAACTAGAGACTAACATCTCAAGGCAAAGCTTATGTTTTATGGTAGTCATGAATCATATGGTTCTTGTGAACTGACATGCCTGTATGAACAGCAGCTCGACAGGAAAGATTGCTGAGGATTTTAACACTGCCTCTAGGGAGGCGATAAGAAAATGGTAAGTATCCATGATATCTCGTAAAAAAAAATAAAGCCAAAGTTCACCAACTTACAAGGAAAACAAGAATTTAGGAAATATACATACAAGGTAAAATAAATTGTAATGTGCTATGTTCAGTGCCCGTCCTAGGTTTTTGAGGACCCTAAGGCGAACTCTTCGTGATCATGTATAAAATTTTATAATATACCCATTTATATAGGCGCTAATTTCAAGCAAACGAAAACGAATCCAACAAATAATGTAGACTAAAATAACAAGATATTTGTGTTTCTAAAACTAATATGATTATCTTAAAAGAATAATAAAATTCCATCGTATAAATTGCTTCTCATGAAAAGATACATCTTCGGTAATAAAAAAATTTTAACACCTAAATTAGAAGAAACCAGACTATCTGTTTGTTTTCTTCTCTCAACCCCTAACAAATGTTTCTTAGATAACATTAAAATTTTAACACCTAAATTAGGAGAAAACATACACTATTACACAAAATCTTTTACATAACGTTTACCAAATGGGCTCCCAGACGGTTGGCCTGGTTGCCCGCCTCGGTTATTCGAGGCAGGACAGCACGGCCAACAACCGCCTCGGTTAATCCTTAACCGAGGCGGGTACTATAACGAAACCGTCTCGGTTAATGCTTATTAACTGCGGCGGTTGTTCTAAAGCAACCGCCTCGGTTAATAGGCGATTAACCGAGGCGGTTTCCCTATAGTGCCCGCCTCAGTTAAGTCTGGGCTATAAATACAGTTGCACACACCCTTATTCCTCACGGCTCCTCCTCCATTTTTTAGGTTTTGACCTCAAAACCCTAAAAAGTGGTCATTTTCTAGGGGGAGAGGTTTTGCCCTTGAATTTGTTGAAGGGGGCACCGCAAGAGGTTGATTCTCGCTCTTAAACCCTCAATCTTCTCTCTTTTCCATGATTTGGGTGCTTTTTCTCAAGATCTAGATCTAGATCTATATGGAGGAGAGAGAAATCAGATCTAGAGCTACCTAGCTGTCTTTTTTCCTACCGCCCCACTTATATGCGCCATTTTCGCTATTTGTGTGTGCAAGGTGTTCGCGGTCATGGACAGGGAATGGATGTACAAGACATCGAGGCTGGAACCAGCTTAACTGGATCATGTGACAAAGTTTATTGCCGCTGCGAAATAAAATACCTGGGTTCTGATTGAGCCACTGATTGAGCAACTGATCGCAACTCGCAAGATGTCGAGATGGGGATAAATCGTGGATTTGGGGTGGCTGGTGGACGGTGGTCGCCTGATCGGAGTGGCGATGGCGACTGCGTCGAGGCCGTCGGGCGTCGTCGTCGAGCCTATCGCCCGTCGCTGCGGCCGTCGGGCGTCGTCGTAGAGTACTCTATGTCCTGTGGTCTTCGTCGCGGCTTCAACGCATACTAGGGGTCGTCAGTATATATCGAGACTCGCTCGGGACTAGGCGTTTGGTCTTATTGGGCCATTTGGCTGGTCCCTTCCTACCGGGGATTGAGCCCCTCTCTCGCCTGGGCCCTAGAAGGTCGCACCCACTGCACCTCCCTAGGGTGTTAGGGCCGGCCCTGGCCCCTGGATGTGTTTTCATACATGGACAAGGGCGGGGAATATGGAAAATTTTACATGAGATGCATGGAATGCGTCAAAACTGTGGACAAAGCCATATGAGGCATCGCCCGTCGAAAGAATGCTTCATGGCCACCCCCAAGAGCGTCAACGAAGACGACCAACACGACGAATGCTCTGGCTCCCAACACGGCAGCCGTGGATGGCAATGCCAAGGTTGCCGCTGAGACTCTGGCACAAGAACTCCAAAACCAGTTGTTAGCTATGGAGGCATATCGCGACAGGCTCCAGCCGGAACAACTCGACCTCCAACATGAGATTGAGTGGCGAAACGGCCTGCACGACAGGGGTCGTGCCACCCACGAGGGCATTCAACACGATGGGGAAGGCGTCCTCATCTAACCTCAGGTAAGACAAAACCTCACCACGGCAGTCCAGATCCTCGATCGATGATCTCCCCGCAGCGTCCAACTCTTAGATTAGCCAATCCCATTGGAAGGCACATGTCCTCGTGGAATGAGCCGCTCAGACGGCACAAAGTTCCTCCGAGAACTAAACCTGATATAAAATTTTGGTTAAAAAAGAAAACAGATTTACTTAGAACTTGTAGTTAGAATTATACAGCATGTTCGTTTCGTCGTAAACGATCGTGGATTATTTACTGCTGGCTGGTTTGGTATAAGAGAAAAATATTATTCCAGCTTATAATCCACGATCATATACAATCATATAAGTCCAGCCGAACAGACTAATATATTTTAGGGGGTGAAGTCAGCACTACTCGTCTCCATGAGTTTCTTCACTTCTTTACAAACAGATCTTTGTAAAATGAAAGAAAAAAGCAAGATGCTGTCGTGATACTCGTCAGATTTTGTACAAAATTCAGCATCTCGGTCTCAAAATGGGAAAAAAGAATCCAGCATCTCGTAACTTCTTGTAAATTTTTTTACCATTATTCTAGTATCGGTGAGCGTGACTGGGACTGGGAAAGGAGTTCTCTATCACACGCAGTTTCCCTATTAGGGCTTCCCCGCACTTCAAGTTGGTGTACTACCTCAGTCGCCATATCAGCACCCCATGTCCAGATCACAGCGACTAGTGGTCTCGCAGACCGTCAGTAGCGCCTGCAGAAGCATTGTATGCCCCGTCTCACAAATGTTGAAGCAGCACTTGAAATCCGTGTCGTGGAGAAGAAAGACTTCGGTACTTGTTTGGGACCACAAGTTAAGAATAAAGAAAGATGTGATGGAAAATGACTATGAAAAAGATTCTCCACTCAGCTATATGGCCATGTTAGGAGACGAGTGCCTCGAACTCAGCCTCGTCTACCTATACCATAATTTTTGGTTGAGGCTAACAAGCTGTTAGCCTGAGTTGCTGGTGCCCTTAGCGAGCTGAGAGCAGGCCCAACGCACCGGCGTGGCTAGTAGCTCCAACCTTCCACGTACACTCAAAGCTCTATGTCATAGGTATAGGTGGTTTCGGAGAGCAGCAGAGTACCCTGTAGAAGCAGCAGGTGCCCCAACCGACAAAAGATTGGAGCACCCTACAAAACTCGCGATGGGAGAGAAATGCTGCCTTGAAAGAGCACCTGTGCTTGCTGTCATCATTGTTTTAGCTCTGAACAAATGCAGGAAGAAGGGTTGGCTAGCGTTGGGGAGGTTAGTAGCTCCACTTTTTCATGCCTTACTCCATCCACCCTAAAATAAGTGTCGTTCTCGATTCTGAGGACTCAAACATTTTCAACTTTGACCAAATATATATAAGAAAATATTAATATTCATAGTATATAATTAGTATTACTAGATAGACGGTTGAATCTATTTTCATAATAAACTTATGTGGAGATATAAATGTTGCTAATATTCATTATAAACTTAGTTAAATTTAAAAAAGTTTGACCGGCAAACTATAACAACACTTATTTTGAGACGGATGAAGTACTAGTTTTCCAACTTTTTGTGGAAGCCAACAATA
The DNA here is from genome assembly GCF_019320115.1 of Miscanthus floridulus. Classification (NCBI taxonomy): domain Eukaryota; kingdom Viridiplantae; phylum Streptophyta; class Magnoliopsida; order Poales; family Poaceae; genus Miscanthus; species Miscanthus floridulus. The sequence continues at coordinate 86,611,076 of NC_089590.1, forward strand.
GTATATGCTTGCATTGTTGCTGCCCTGTGGATACCCCCTGCTAGTGCTGGTACACTGAGCTCAGTTCCCGCTTAATACTGAGTGAACATATTTAAAATTTAACGAAGTCTATAAAAAATATTGATATTTTGATACCAAATAAGTGGTTATAAGATATTTTGTTTGTATATCTATTTTGTGCTATATTACTACTTTTTGTAGTAAATTTAGTTAAACTAGGAATAGAGGTAGGATTGTATTCTTTTGCGGATCAAGGCAGTTAACAACTGCCCTGTTCGCTTGGGCTTGTTTGGTTTATAAGCTGTACTTTTTAAACCAACGAATAATATTTTTCTCTCACACTTAATCAGTCAACAGTACTTTCAGCCATGGCTTATCAGCCAAGCCCAAACGAATAGGGCGAACGTCTGTATGGCCCGTGCGGTCATAGGGTGCAATGGGAGGTTGTTGGAAGGATCCAAGAAATTTTTATGCTTCTTTTGGACGTGTCGTTTTTTATTTAAATATAAGCAACTATCCTTGTCTTGTGATCGCGTCGGCCCCGCACGGCGCACGCCCGGCCCAAACCGCCACCGCCGGCTTAGCCGTCTGTTAGTTCATCACCTTCACCTCGCTGATGGTGCTGCTGCCCCTTTTTTACTTGGTGCCTGCCTGATTGTTTTGGTGGTCTTGGCGACTTGGCTCATGTCCATTCCGAACTCCCGGTACATTGTAGGTTCCTGACACAGCGACTGCTACAGCTCAAGGTGCCGAATCCTGCTCTGAACGGCTGCTTGTGAGCGTGACGAATTGAATGATTAAGCTCCATTGTTTGGTGCAGCTCCACAGTGCTCCGGCTCCTTCACTGTAGTGCTCCTATGCAACTACTATAGCAGAGTCGGAGGAGAGTCGGAGGAGCCACCCCATCCCAGCTCCGCTGGCTCCCTGTCTGTGCAGGTCATTTTTTTTGGTTTGCAGGAGCCGAAGCTCTTTTGATGCTACAGGGTTTAACAGTGCACAACAGTGTCGCTGGAGGAGGAATCGGAGTTGCATGGAGCCATGACAAACGCCCAAACACAGCCTTCGAGCGGTTCACTCGTTGGTTTCAGTCAGAGTTTATCAGTCAATTAACAGTGTTTTTCTCTGACAACAAACCAGCATCAGTCAGATTTATCAGTCCAGAAACCAACTAACGAACAGACTCTTAAATTGAACTACTTATCTCTGAAGCTAGCACCTACAGATACAGATTTGATTTGTGAAACGGCAGAAGAGTAGCAGTGCAGTGTGGACCGTGGACGGGTAGCTACACATCACCGGCCCTACCGCGCCGCACGTGCATGCTATTTCTAGCTCGTAATCTGCGTGGCACGCGTTGCATTCGTGTCTTCTCACTTCCGAGGAAATTGCACTCCAGATCCTGTTGTCCGCAGGGAATGGCGGCGCCACAGCCACCCTTCTCTTTTCCTCTCAGTTCGTGTGGCTTGTCGCGTTCGCGTGCTTTGCAATCCCAGCTGCGCAATTGCATCCGTGCCGTCGTCGTCTCTGCGACGGCCGTCAAAAACCTCATGTGGTCTCGTCCGATTTGGTCAGAGTTCTGATTCTGCTCTAGGCAACAAAAACGAAGAATAGGTCTCAGTCTTCAAATTATTGACACCACACCACACCACAGCCTACTTGTTCGCTGGCTTTTGTCACAGAGAAATTCAGCGAGCAGCTTCTCAGAAACTCTATCTGCTTTTCTCATTTGTTTTTAGCAGTTCAAAATCTAGGCTTTCTTGATGACTGTTTTTTATCAACAAGAATACTTTAGGGTTTGAGTCTTCAGCTTATTGACACCACACCACACCACACCGCAGCCTACTTGTTCGATGACTTCTGTCACAGAGAAATTCAGCGAGGAGCTTCTCAGAAACTCTGCTTATCTCATTTGTTTTTAGCACTTCAAAAGCTAGGCTTTCTTGACTCTTTTTCCTATGATAGGTTTGTTGTCGAGTGTTGACGACGATATACATGGTTATTTATTATATTAAATAAACAAAAGGGTGCCAGAAATTCCGTCTACCTCTGATAGAGGATGCATGCACGTCCGTCCTTTCGGGACTGTACCTGCCACGAAGGCACACAAGTTTCATATAGAATGACCGTTTTGGTGACTGAACTATTACTCGAGGCTTAATTTCATCCCTCAATTTTCAAAACGGTCGTTTTAGTCCTCAAACTCTACTTTCAGGCTCAATTTCATCCTAGAACTATGAAGATGGTCATTCAGTCCTCAAACTTTACATTTTGAGCTCAATTTCATCCAAAGTGTATTTTGATCTTTAAGCTTTTATTTTCAACTCAACTTTGTATATCGTCCTACGTGGAATGCCAACACCACCAACGATTGGGGATAAAAAACAATATTCATCCAAAAACTCTTTAGTGGATATTAATAATTTCAAGCTATTATTTTTAATATTACCATATAATAGTACCGTTTATCTATATCCGACTAAATGAATTTTGTGGGAGCAATTATAGTTGCTTTGTACGCTATTTGTTCCTTAAGAATAAATGGATATATTGTAACAATAGCAGATTTGTTTCCTTAGCTATTTCTTGAGTTAGGCTCAACTAATAACCATTTGTGGATAAAATAATATTTTTATCCATAGGCTAAAAATAATTCATATTTACGAATGTTTAGATCTGTATTTATATTCATATCTTAGAATATGACTCTAAATATTGAAAGTGTACTATCTGATTCGGCAGCTAGGATGACGCTAGGGATAATAGTACCTAACGATGACTGTCCATCTCAAATCGCAGGTAGTACTGGTGTCGGGTACCATGAAACGGGGTACCCCGAGTGTATACCAAAAGAATCACTTAAACCCCATAAAAACAAAGCCAAAGGGTAAGCCATTTGTTAAACCCCGGCCTCGTCCGAGCCCACCGGCTCTCCGTCTCGCTCCTGGCCTAGCACGGGAGGTCTCGACGGCCTGCCAAATCTCCGTCTCGCGCGAGGCCTCGCACGGGAGGCCTCGACGAGGAGCCGGTTCTCCGTCCCGCCCGAGGCCCCACACATAAAGCCTCGGACGAGATGACGATTCTCCGCCTCGCTCGAAGCCGGCTCGGCAACAACCCGTCGCTTCCGCCTCGACCAGTCTCCCCGACGGCACGTCGCGTCCTATTAATACGTCAACCACTCCCGCAATCTCAGCCGGACGACGGCTCGACACCGCAGAGTGACCGACGGGACAGGAAGTCACATCGACGCCATACTGACCAGGACCGGGCGCGGCTGGGGTTACCGGCCACTGTGTTTCGGTGCTATGCCCACGATCAGCGCCTGCACTACACTGTGCCACGTAACTCCTGCCCCGGAGACAACGCGGCATGGGGAGTCTAGTCCGGGTTACCATAGCCTCGGAATCAGCGTACGAGATCAACTGTTCCCTCCAAGCCTCGGCAATCTCGGGATTCACGTCTACCGAGACCCCCATGATGGTTCGGCCTCGGCCCCGACTGAGCCTCGGCTTCTCGCACAGTCAATACACAGTGACCCGCACGCCGACCGCCACGCCCACTTCAAGGTAACACTGGAGCTCCCACGACATACATGATCGGATGTGACTGACGTGTCACCCCAGTACTTCAAGGACGAGACCACTCCATCGCCCACGCCGCCACAGTAACAGGCTATAGGGCTCGGACATGCCGCCTCTGTTCGCACGACGCCGTGTAGCTAGCGCATGTATTACCCTTGTCCCCCTTCAACTATAAAAGGGAGGGACCTGGGCCGTTTCTAGGGGGGACGAACGATTAGGCCTATGCCCACGCAACGAACTCACGCATGAACACACAGACGAACACTCGAGCTTCCCCGCTGTCTGAGATCAACATCTCAAGTAATCCACGCTACTCCACGTAGAGACCTAGGACTAGCTCCCTCTCTCGCCCTGCTTGTAACCCCCTACTACGAGCACTTCGGTGCAAGGAATACAAGATCGATCTCTCGAACTGGACGTAGGGCGCTCATTACCCGAACCAGTATAAGCCTTGTGTCTCTTTGCATCACCATCCGGGATTGGGAACACGCAGTACAAATTTACTAGTTGGTTGAGGGCCCACCGGTCTGAAACACCGACAGTTGGCGTGCCAGGTAGGGGCCTCTGCGTGTCAGCTTCGTTATCCCAACAAGTTCCGGATGGTAGACCCCGTACGACCACTGCGTCTTGGCACTGTGGTTTAGTTTGGGAGCCTAGAGTTCATGTCTCTAGGGCATGAGTATGACATGGTACTCCTCACACCCCGAGCCCCGCCTGCCGACGACAACGTCACTCACCCACAGCCCAGGCGCAGGCGGCGCCCGGGCGGCCGCTCTCGTCGCGCTCGCCAGGCACGACGCGAGCGGGGCCACGCCGACACCACGCGAACCCAGGGCGACACGCCACGCTCCGTCGGTATCCCATGCCCAGCTGTTGGCACAAGGTCCCTGGTTGGGGACCTGTCTGGCCTGAGCTTGGACGAGGGAAAGACACCGGTGGCGTGCGGCAACGCCCCGTCACCAAGCTCTGCCCCGCCACCTCCTTTGGAGCCGGCTCCGGCAAAGCAGAACCCGGCGTTGGCACCATCTCCATACCCCTTCGGGTTGAGAAACACCGCCGCCTCCTATGCTTATGCCTACGCTTCCACTCACGCGGAGCCCTCGGGACACCACCAACGTTTCGCCCTTGACTTCGGTGCCGCGACTTCGACTCACTCCCACACCGACTCCTCGGAGGTGGACGAAGCGTGGGCTGGAGCAGATTTCTTCGGGCTTCGCGACCCTGAAGCCATGCGTCGCTTCCTGGCCGTGAGTGACTATTGTTTTGGCTACTCCGACTCTGACGATGAAGGTACTTACGATCCCACTCGTGAGTGCTTCCACGTCGGACTCGGGATGCCAAGCACGGGCGATGAGGACGAGGGGGCAGGCAACCGTACTCCGCTTCGCCAGGGAACGGGCGATGCCACGCCCTCACGCATTGTCCCACCGGCAGCGCGGAACGAGAACCTTGCCCTCGGACAACTTCGACGCCCGGACCTGGAGCAGCTCCGTGAGCTTCAGGCCAAGGTCGAGCAAGATCGACTCCTTCTGCAACAGCTCCGAAACACTCTCGAGCAGGAGCAGCAGGGCCGTGGTGACGGCGGAGGAGCCCGGCGGCGGGCTCGCGACGTCCACCACCGCATCAACGACGACGAGGGGGGCGATCATCCCCCAATCTTCAATCATGCTAGCCAGAATGTCGCGGCTGTGGCGATGCTAGTGCGCGCGATGCCCGAGCCCTCTACCACGGAGGGGCGACGGGTTTGCGGCGAGCTCTGGGATCTCCTCGAGACCGCCGCGGTGCAGCAGGCCGAGAGTTCCGCCTCCCGGTGGCGCGGAGCCACCTCGGACCTCCCTCGGCACCGCATCGGCAAGATAGGGAGGCCTCGGTTCATCCCGAGCCTGCTCGGGCGCCGACAATCAACAGGGTCCCCTTGCTGCACGACCGCCTCGACAACCGACGCGAGGCACGAGACGACCACGAGGTGGTCTGCAGGCGACGACGCCACGACAATGAGGGGCCCGCCCGTGGCTACCATCCACACCGTGCGGCCGGTACGACAGTGGGGAGGACCGCAGCCCCTCTCCTAAACCGCCTGGCCCCCGAGTTTTTAGTAGGGCCATCCGCAGCGCTCAGTTCCTAGCCCGGTTTCACCAACTGGCCAACCTCATGAAGTATAGCGGCGAGACCAATCCCGAACTTTGGCTTGCCGATTACCGCATGATGTGTCAGCTAGGCGGCGCGGATGATGACCTGCTCATCATCCGCAACCTTCCCTTGCTCTTGTCGGACTCGGCACGAGCCTGGCTCGAACACCTTCCTCCCTCACAGATCCACGACTGGTGTGACTTGGTTAGGATCTTCGTCGGGAATTTCCAGGGCACATATGTGCGCCCTGGAAACTCCTGGGACCTTAAGAGCTGTCGCTAGAAACCGGACGAATCTCTCTGAGACTTCATCCGGTGCTTCTCTAAATAGTGCACTGAGTTGCCCAGCGTCGGTGACTCAGAAATCGTCTAGGCTTTCCTCTCCGACACCACCTGCCGAGACTTGGTCCGAGAGTTAGGCCAGAACGTGCCGCGCTCAGCTGCCGCACTCCTCGACATCGCCACCAACTTCGCCTCGGGCGAAGAGGCAGTTGGGGCCATCTTCCCTGACAACGACGCCAAAGGGAAACGGAGGGATGAGGTCAACGAGGCCTCGGCTCCCCGCCTCCCCAGGAAAAATAAAAAGGGTCGCCAGGGAAAGCAGGAGATCCTCGAGGCTGGTCTAGTCGTGGCCGCAAAGCGCAAGAATCCCCGAGGCCCCAGGGGCCCCAGGCTCTTCGACAACATGCTGAAGAAGCCCTGCCCTTATCACCAGGGCCTGGTGAGGCATGCCCTCGAGGATTGCACCATGCTCCAGCGTTATTACGCCAAGCTCGGGCTCCCCGACGACGATGCCAAGAAGAAGGGCACTGGCGACCGGGATGACGACAAGGACGAAGGGTTCCCTGAGGTGCACAACGCCTTCATGATCTTTGGTGGACCCTCGGCGTGCCTTATGGCGTGCCGCGAAAGAGGGAACGCCGAGAGGTCTTCTCGGTTAAGGTGGCCACTCCCCGATACCTCGACTAGTCTCAGGAAGCAATCACCTTTGATTGGTATGACCACCCCGACCATATCCCGAATCCTGGGCAGTACCCACTTGTTGTCGACCCGATCATCGGCAACACTTGACTCACCAAGGTGTTGATGGACGGAGGCAGCGGCCTCAAATCCTCTACGCCAACACCCTGGAGCTCCTGGAGATCGACCGGTTGTGGCTCTGGGGTGACGCCACGCCTTTCCATGGCATCATGCCGGGAAAGCGCACGCGACCCCTCGGGCGCATCGACCTTCCTGTTTGCTTCGGCACCCCCTCCAACTACCGCAAGGAGGTCCTTACCTTCGAGGTGGTTGGGTTCAAAGGAACCTACCATGCCGTCCTGGGGCGGTCGTGCTACGCCAAGTTCATGGCGGTCCCCAACTACACCTACCTCAAGCTCAAGATGCCGGGTCCCAATGGCGTCATCACGATTGAGTCCACGTACGAACATGCATACGACTGCGACGTCGAGTGCATCAAGTACGCCGAGGCTCTCATGGAGGCCGAGACCCTCATCGTCGACCTTGACCGACTCAGCAGCTAGCTGCCCGAGCCCAAGCGTCGAGCCGGGACTTTCGAGCCCACGGAGGCCGTCAAACTCGTCCCAGTCGACCCCGCATGCCCCGACGACCGGGCGCTGAAAGTCAGCGCCACTCTCGACATCAAATAGGAAGCCGTGCTCATCGACTTTCTCCGCGTGAATGCCAATATGTTCGCATGAAGTCCCTCGGACATGCCGGGCATACCGAGGGAGGTCGCCGAGCACGCCTTGGACATCCGGGCCGGCTCCAGGCCGGTGAAGCAGCGCCTACGCCGATTCGATGAGGAAAAACACAGGACCATCGGCGAGGAGGTGCAGAAGCTCTTGATGGCCGGATTCATCAACGAAGTATCCCATCTAGAGTGGTTGGCTAACCCCGTGTTGGTCAAGAAGAAAAATGGGAAGTGGAGGATGTGTGTAGACTACACCGGTTTGAATAAAGCCTGTCTGAAAGTCCCCTTCCCATTACCTCGAATTGATCAAATCGTTGACTCTACTGTGGGATGCGAGACCCTGTCTTTCCTTGATGCGTATTCCGGTTACCATCAAATCAAGATGAAAGAGTCTGACCAGCTCGCGACTTCTTTTATCACACCGTCCGGCATGTACTGCTATGTGACTATACCTTTCAGCCTCAGAAACGCAGGGGCCACATACCAGCGGTGCATGACCCAGGTCTTTGGCGAACACATTGGGCGAACCATCGAGGCCTATGTGGATGATATCGTGGTCAAGTCTAGAAAGGCCGGGGATCTCGTCGATGACCTGGAGATAGCCTTCAAATGCCTCAGAGAGAAGGGCATCAAGCTCAACCCCGAGAAGTGTGTGTTCGGGGTTCCCCGAGGCATGCTCTTAGGGTTCATAGTCTCAGAACGCGGCATCGAGGCCAACCCGGAGAAGGTCTCGGCGGTAACCAGCATGGGACCAATCCGAGACCTCAAGGGAGTGCAGAGGGTCATGGGATGCCGTGCGGCCCTGAGCCGCTTCATCTCACGCCTTGGCGAAAAGGGCTTGCCTCTGTACCGCCTCTTGAGAAAATCTGAACGCTTTTCTTGGACCCCCAAGGCCAAAGAAGCCCTCGCTAAGCTCAAGGCACTGCTAACCAATCCTCCCGTCCTGGTACCGCCAGCCAGGGACGAGGCTCTCTTACTCTACGTCGCCGCAACGACCCAAGTGGTCAGCGCGGCCATAGTAGTGGAGAGGCAGGAAGAGGGCCACGCTTTACCCATCCAACGACCTATCTACTTCGTCAGCGAAGTGCTCTCCGAGACCAAAATGCGCTACCCCCACATCCAGAAGCTGATCTACGCCGTAGTCTTGGCTCGGCGCAAGCTGCGCCACTACTTTGAGTCCCACCCAGTGACCGTGGTATCGTCTTTCCCCTTGGGAGAGATAATCCATAACCGGGAGGCCTCGGGTAGGATAGCCAAGTGGGCCATCGAGCTTATGGGGGAAGCCTTGACTTTTGTGCCTTGGAAAGCGATTAAGTCTCAGGTCTTGGCTGATTTTATGGCTGAGTGGACCGACACCCAACTGCCACCTGCTCAAATTCAGACGGAGTGCTGGACCATGTACTTTGATGGGTCCCTGATGAAGACTGGGGCAGGCGTGGGTCTGCTCTTCATCTCGCCCCTCGGAGTACACATGCGCTATGTGACAGAACCGCCCAATTTATATAAGATCAAGTACGACTGTCCCCGCTAACATGTTGACACGCGCATACTTTCACTCATATAAACCCGGTAGTCTGCCGAGTGTCCCAAAAGACCTCGATAAATCAACGTCACAACCAAAATCGCGTGATTAAGCAAATACACATCACATACATCGGGTTGCAGTGAAAATAATATTACAAAGGGGTTAACAAATAATAGTACAAGTTTGGGTTTCAAAACCGCTTAGTGAAAACAACATAGCTTTCAAATGATTACATTAATATAAGTTCCAAATATATTGCTAGCATAGTGACATCATCCGACAAAAGCATATAGATGAGAAAGAATCACCGAGCCCACCGGCGGTTAGCCACCATCATCAACAGGTCGAGAACATCTTCTGCAACAAGGTGGGATAAACCCTGAGTACTCGAATGTACTCAGCCAGACTTACCCATCTTAAACCAAAATAAAGCGACACCAAGGATTATGCATGGCTTTCTTTAGTGGGCTAGCTGACTCGTTTGCGAAAAGCATAAGCTATCATGAAGAAACCATTTTAAGTACTTTGCATCATCTTTATTATGACCTATCCATCTAGGTAAGCACCTGTACTATAGCAATCACTTGATTAACTAATAACATCCAGTTACCAACTTAGATTTAGCATATCCCATATCATCCAGATAACCATCCTTGTTCCATAATAATTACTACGATGCCGTAACTCGAGTCAAGTGCTCACTATCCAGGAGCGATGGCGATTCGAATCGATTCCTAACCAGCTGGTGATTTATTCCTTACACAAACCTCACTCACCCGCTAAAGTGAGGTATCGGTCACCGAGTCAACTATCCAGGAATCTCGAGTTTGCCAGGAACCACATGTACCTGGGGGCCGACCGACTGCTCTTTGGTCTTATCTTCATGCCCCCGTGTCCTACCACACCTGCTCCGGTACAGTGCGCTGCGGGCAATCTACTCGGCCCAAATAATCTCCCAGCTTCGCGGTCGAAAGGTACTTTATTCGGCCAGCTAAATGTAAGGCATGCGTTCAACATGACTCGAGGCCCAACAACGGTCGGTCCTTAATCGACACAGACGGAAACTAACAGCACCCCAGAACCCTGTCTGGTTGCCTCCAACTTTTTCCGTCCGGTCTCCAATTATCCATCACACATGGTTAATTCCAGGATATCATTCTTTCCATAGCTAAATTCTTCCAGTAACCACCTATAAATGTAGGTGACCGGATATCACCGATCGCTACCGGTCTAAGCAAGGCTAAGCAGTTATTCGATCCCGACCTAACAGGGTAATAAGGTAGGCAAGGATAGTAGTAAATGCATCAACGGTTTCAAGCAACTCCTACAACTTAATGCAACAATATATAACTCATATATAGAAAGAATTGCTTTTATAAAGTAGGAGACTTAGAATGCTCCGGGGCTTGCCTGGGATCCGACACAAGTCAGTTCAGTTAGCTTGCACCATCCTGGTGACATCACAGGTCCTAACACTTGCTTAGCCCTTCCACCTTCGGGATAGATCCATCAAACACTGTCTTCGGGTTTGGCTCCACATCTCATCCTTCACGTGGTGCATCTAGCGTACCTAGATGAGATGCAATATGCAAGTGCATAAATATGAAGAATAGTACCATGAGACGCATCACAAAATAGCAAGCAAGACAAGCATAGTTTACACTAACACACTTAAGTACTTTGCGATGCTTAACTTAAACATCACACAATCAATCATGCTAAGATGGCAAAGAAGACGACAACACCAAGCATGACACAAGTTTCCCAAGATCTCAAGTGCTCTAACTCAGTAATCATTCAAGGCATACGTCACACTTAACAATATACAAGCAAGCACTATAATTGGAATCTGCCAATTTCTGGACATGTAAACAGCAGCTACAAGATTTAGCTATAACTGGAGTTACACAAATCCAAATGACTTGCAAGAAGACATTATGGAAAGCTTATGAAATTTTCTACAATTCATCTTTAATCATCTTAGCATGATTCTCAAGTTAACTAAGTCAAATATACCCATTTACAGAAACTGGTCCACAATTGACAGAAAGCAGCCATTTCTGAAACCCAACTTTAAACAGCTGTAACTCTTAAACTACATGGCCAAATAACACCAAATTTTAATAAAAGCTAGATACATGAATTATCTACAACTTTTGTATAAACAAGTTCCACAACAAAGCACATTATCATGAATAACTTTGCTAAGTTTCCAGATCTGTCCATAAACCACATCGGCAAGAAAATAATTATTAACTTATGTTGCAAATACATAATTGGGCAAAACCAACTTTACCAATATTTCACACATGACTAAAGAACACCAGAAAACCTAGTGTCCATGACCAAATAAATTCTTTTAATGCATTTCTTAATTTGTTTTAGATAACAAGGTGACTTAATGAACATATACCAAAAGTGCACAATAACTTCTACAAAAATTACAATGGCTCACATATACTCTCAATAGTCTAATGTACAAATTTTACTCCATTTGAATATGTATAGCAACCTCTATGAAAAGGACAAGTTGATAAAGCAAGAAATCATGTGAGAGCAAGATAAACCAATAACTCACTCATGCAGCAACTAATGACCATGAAATTTTTACCACACATCAAACATCACATGAGTAGCATGCCACAAAAATTTCACTTCATTTGGAGCCCTAGATCTGCAGTTATGGAAAATAACAAATTCAACTAGCATTACAACCTTACTGCACAAATCTATTTTTACCGCAAAATATTTAAACAAAACATGCCATATTATAGATCTAATGCATAGACAATTTCACAAGGATTCCAAAAAGTCCTCATTTACTATTTTATGAATTTTCTACGATTTACTATGAATTTCCAAAGATTCAGCAAATTTACTGCAAATAGGTCCTTATCAGCACTATTCATTTAAGTCACAGACTTTTCAGTTAGACCCCTTCCCTTTGTCGAATTCTTGCGCGAGGTCCCTGGTCGGAAAACAGAGCAGAGGATGGCCGGACCCGCGGCTCCGGCCGGCTGAGGCGGCGCCGACGACGTGCAGCTGCAGGCTCAGGCAGAGGAGGATCCAGGTGAGCCTCCAGGTGGCCGCGACATGGACAGAGGCGGCCTGTGGCCTGCTGGCCGCGCGAGCAGGTGGAGCGCCGATGACTGCTCGGTGGCGACGACGCCATGGCGGTCGAAGTGACTGGAAAAGGGGCGCAGGAGGGGCGGCGCACGACGGAGAATGTGGTGGCGCACACGGTAGGACGCGGGGAAGCCCGAAACGGTGGGGACGCGACAGCGGCCAGCTCGGCCATGGCGGACGTGGCCATGGTGGCTCTGTTCTAGCGTGCGTGCGTAGAGGGAGAGCTCTAGGAAGGGCGAGAGCGAGTGCGGGATGCGTGGTGACACTCGGGCGTTCGTATTTGGAGGCGCAGGGAGCGAGGCGGCGCGTGGCGTGGAGTTAGGACGCGCGTCGGCCATGGGGGGCGAGCTCTGGTGCATGGCAGCCACGCAGGCAAAACATCGAGCACGTGGTGAGCGGCGGTGAGGGCAAGGTGGGCGCCAAATTCGGCCAGATCTGGGCCGATTTAGACCTCGGGCCCAAAACGAAGTTTGAAGCCCGCGAACTGCTCTACATTTTCTATTTAAAGTGTACAGTCATTAGAGTTGTAGATTAGCGGTTAATCAAGTCCAAAGTTGACACTGTCAACAACTTAATAAGGATTAAGCCTTGCTCGGTTAGGACTCCAATTTGTTGGTCAAAACATGATCAAACTTGACCCAACTTTTTACATGCTCTTCTCTAATGAAATATCTCCAACTTCTATTTTTGGGTCAAAGCATGATGCTTAATAAAAACTCGAGAACGCGGAATGCCAACCTAATGACAATGAATTCCAGACTTGGAATAATTCTAAGTGCTGAAAACAACAGCAAATTCGATCTTGTGACCTCGATTTGACTTACTTCCAAGCTGATCTAGCTCTTAGTCCAAAAACAAAGTTTGTTCTACATGATATGGACTACAACTTTCATTTAAGGTCCAACCTCAAAACTGGTATAGAACGTACTGTTCTACTTTGACCAAAGTAGGATCACGATGAAGCTTAAATTATCCTTTTTGATCCATTGGAGTATTTTCTTGGCATTTGCCCAACATGAACCTTTCATGACTTTTGTTGTAGAGTTCATCTAGAGTCATTTGGGCATGGTTGCAAGATTTGGTTCACGATCGAGAATTTCATTCACTTTATAAAATAATTCAAGCAAGGACATAACTCATCATTTCAGGTGACTTCTTGATTCCAAACTTCATGAAACTTTTCGAGTGCCCAATATAGATGGGTATTGATGTGAGACACATGAATATATCCCAATCACACCACCCAAGCATATATCTTAAAAAGGGGTCTATAGGCGAGCAAAGGTGCAATATCCAAGTTTAGGTTGGGGCTCATTTCCATAGGTTTGACCTTGCCATCTTCATCATCACTTAATCATGCCATGTTTGAGCTCAAACCCATTGCTTAACTGGCGGCAAACACCTAGGGTGTTACACGCTACATGGTTCGGCTCCACTTCACCGCCTCCAACAACGCAGCCGAGTACGAAGCCCTCGTCAATGGCTTGCAAATCGCCATTGAACTTGGGGTACGACGTCTCGACGTCCGGGGCGACTCGTAGCTCGTCGTCGATCAAGTCATGAAGGAGTCAAACTGCCTCGACCCCAAAATGGAGGCGTACTGCAAGTTGGTACATCGCCTAGAAGACAAGTTCGACGGTCTCGAACTCAACCACATCGCGCGGAAATACAATGAGGCCGCGGACGAACTGGCAAAGATGGCGTCGGCATGGGCTTCGGTCCCCCCGAACGTCTTTACCAGAGACCTCCAGAAGCCTTCCATTGACTATGCCTCGGCAGCGGAAGAGGGCCCACCGACCGAACCTACCACGGGGCTCGACGCCCCCTCTACCACCAAGACTCCTTCGGCCGAGCCCGAGGTCATGGAAGTCGACACGGAGACTCCCCAGACCGACTAGGACACGGACTGGCGAGTCCCGTTCCTTGGTTGGCTCACTCGAGGAGAGCTTCCAAGTGACAGAACCAAAGCCCGACGGCTTGCGCGACAAGCCAAAACTTACGTCCTCTGCAATGGCGAGTTGTACAGGCGAAGTCCATCTGGCGTCCTCCAACGATGCATCACCACCGAGGCAGGCCATGCCCTACTTTGGGACTTGCACGCAGGGGCCTACAGGCACCATGCGGCGCCTTGGACGCTCGTCAGAAATGCCTTTCGCCAAGGGTTCTACTGGCCGACGACGGTTGCTGACGCCACCAAGTTAGTACGCTCCTACGAAGGATGCCAGTACTACGCGCGGCAGATGCACCTCCCGTCCCAGGCCCTCCAAACCATCCTCATTACATGGCCGTTTGCCATGTGGGGGCTCGACATGGTCGGGCCTCTACAGAAGGCCCCCAGGGGCTACACCCATCTGCTAGTAGCAATCGATAAGTTCTCCAAATGGATCGAGGCTCGCTCGATCAATCAAATCAAATCCCAACAAGCGGTGCTATTCTTCACTGACATCATCCACAGGTTCGGGGTTCCGAACACCATCATCACCGACAACGGGACACAGTTCACCGGCCAAAAATTCCTGACATTCTACGACGACCACTACATCCGTGTGGCCTGGTCGGCCGTAGGACACCCAAGGACAAATGGCCAAGTAGAACACGCCAACGGCATGATCCTACAAGGCCTCAAGCCAAGAATTTACAACCGGTTGAAAAAGTTTGGCAAGAAATGGCTCGCCAAACTCCCAACGGTCATCTGGAGCCTGAGGAACACTCCAAGCCGAGCCACAGGGTTCACACCTTTCTTCCTGGTCTATGGAGCCGAGGCTATCCTCCCCACTGACTTGGAATATGGTTCCCCGAGGCTACAGGCCTACAACGAGCAAAGCAACCGCACCACCCGCGAAGACGCCCTCGACCAACTGGAGGAAGCCCGAGATGTGGCGCTACTACATTCGGCCAAGTACCAGCAAGCCCTACTGCGCTATCAGGCCCAGCGCATTCGAGGCCAAGACCTAAAGGTAGGCAACCTAGTGTTGAGGCTAAGGCAGAGCAACAAGGGCCGCCACAAGCTAACCCCACCGTGGGAAGGACCGTACATCGTCGCCCAAGTGCTGAAGCCCGGGACCTACAAGCTAGCCGACGAAAAGGGCAAAATTCTCAACAACGCTTGGAACATAGAACAGCTACGTCACTTTTACCCTTAAATTTCCAAGCAATGTATACATTGTTTCTCGAAATACAATTAAGAAGCGTTCTTTAGTTGTTCTAATTCTTCGAGAAACCCCGCGAGCCCATCAAAGGCCTCGACATTATGATAACGTCACAAGGGGGACACGACTCTGCTTCTGTAGAACCGAGCCTCCCTTGGGGGCTAGATAGGGGATTCGCCCCTAAGTCCCACGCACTATTTTTTAGTCGTTTTTCGAAAAAAAAATCCTACGCCAAAACTCTCTAGCACGCTCTGACGAATCGGTTGTGAAAAACCCAAGGACCGAAAGTCTGCCTCAGGGCTAGAAGGTCGGTAGAGTCGCGAGACGGCCTACGCCTCCGGGCTACGGCACTCCCTCACCACCTTTCGCCCAAGGGGCGGCTTAGGTTCCAAAGAGGGTTTTTTTGCAAAAGACATCTGATCAGAGACAACAGAGGGCAGAGGCTCGAAAATACAAGAAAAACAATTAAGAAGCACGATTACTTTAAAAAAAGGCCTCGACGGCCACAAGCGTCATGATACAAAGTTAATCCCTAGTTTATTTACATGGCCTCTTGGGCCCAAGTCAAGGCTTAGGGCCTCCAGCATCGGCGGACAGCGGGGGAGGGACCACCTCCTCTTCGAACAGCTTGGCCGAGGCCCTCCACCGCCTCCATCAGCTTCGCGACCGCCTCGTCGGCCTCCTCGTCATCATTGGACAGGACGTAGCCATCGCTGATGGCTTGGAGGTCAACGCCAATGTAGTGCGAAGCAATGATGGCCAGCGCGCGCTTGACGCCCGTATGCAGCGCCCCTCGAAGTCGCTCACCCACTTGACTGCTCAACGCAATCAGGCGGCTCCCAAGAGAGCTTCCTGACTGGACCCCCTCAACTTCCAGGGCCTCGCAGGTGGTACGGGCGGCGCTCTTCAGCGCATCATGCTCCCCGATCTTGGTTTCAAGCACCGCCTGCACTGTGGCGGAGGCCTCGGCTACCTGGGTGACCTCCTTCTCCAGCTCTGCGCCAAACGCAACGGAACAAGGTTGAGCGCAAAGGAGTACAAGCCAGAACAAGGGCGGAAGTCTACGGAACTCACCCTCGGCCTTCTGCCCCTAGCGTCGGGCCTCGACCTGAGAGGCCTCACTTTCTCCTTCCAATGCTAGGCCTCGACCCGAGACGCCTCGACCTTGTCCTTCAGGCGCTGGGCCTCGACCCGAGCAGCCTCGGCCGCCCTAGAAGCCTCTCTCCCCAGCTCCGCGTTACACCAGGGAGTTAGGGAGCAAACACAAGAAAAGTGAATAAAATGAGGGGAATAGGACTCACCCTCGGCCTTTCCCCTCTAGACCACAGCCTCGGTCTACGAGGCCTCGGCCACTGTAAGGGCCTCATCCAAGGCGCCCTTCGTCAGCTGGTGCACACTCTGCTCCGCCCCTAGCTGCCCAGCAAGGACCTTGCCTGAGGCCGTGGCTTCTCCAGCCCGGGACCTAAAGGCGTCCCGCTCACCGGCCACGCGGGTCAGCTCCTCCTCCAACTCCTTGGCCCATGCCGCCAGAGGGGCGACCTGCTCCTGGGCCATGGCTGCCTCGACCTTTGCATCGGCACAATGAAGGCGGAGGTCCTCCACCTCCGCGCTCTGCACCACCAGAAGTTTGTTGGCGCCGGCAAGCAGGCCCTTCTGCCGCTGGAGCTGGTCCCAGACGTCCCTCTCCTACCGGAGAAAGACCGACTTCCCGAGGGACCAGGTCTCGAGCTCCTATGTAAGCAGAACCGGGGGCATTCACTATAAGAAAACTCAGAAAAAGACAACACTGCATGAGAAAAGAAAGTGCGAACCTAGGCGACTCCGGGCAGATCGTCGGCCACCACGAACAGCGCCGTCCGTAGTGACCGCTCCGCCAGCTGGCGGTATTGCTCGAAGGTGTCACAGCGCCCGCCCTCGGCCGCATCTTCGAGGGTGAACAGAGGCTCCCCCTCAGGGTCGTCCCGGCTCTACAACAGGACACGCGGGTGATCCCACGCGCGGGGCTCGGGTCGAACCCGCACGAGGGCCGAGTTTCCCTCACCCGGGGTCGGAACCGGCTGCTCCACGGCGCCGGCCACCTCGGCGTCGACCACCTCCTGCGCCCGAGAAGTATCGTCGAAGGAGATCGAATGGACCTCCACCTCCCGGGCGCCCTCCCACGACGACGGCGGGCCTTGAACCAAGGGTGCCACCGAGGCCTCCGCCGCCTTCATCTCCACTTCTTGGACCGACAGGCTCGCCGCAATCACATCAGCCTCGGTAGTCTCGGGGGCTCCGGCCTCCGCCATCGTGGCCTCGGTGGTCCCAAGGGCTCCAGCCTCCGCCATCGTGGCCTCGGTGGTCGCGGGGGCTCCGACCACCGCCACTGCGGCCTCGACGGTCCTAGGCTCCCCGGCCTCCGTCGCCTCGGCCTCCGAGACCCCGGGGACCTCGATCTCGGTGGCCTCGGCAACTGAGGGCACCTCGGCCCCATCCGACTCACGGGCCTCACCATCGCGGGACGGAGGCGCTCCCTCCCCCGTCTGTGTCGGGGCCGCCTCGGTAGCCCCTCCTTGGGTGGCTGGCTCCTTTGGGTCGGCCCTCGCCGACGTCGCGCCACGTTGTAGGGCGGCTTGCGCCTCCGCCACCCAGTGGGCGGTGGAGCCGGGGTTCACCTTGAGCGCTTTAAGGGGCGCCAAGGTAGGCACCTCCGCAGGTCATTTCTGGCTAAGGACAAAACACTTACAGGGTCAGCACGAGACACAAGAACGAACGGAAAACGCTGCGGCTCCACCAAAAATACGCTTACCTCGAGTGGGGCTGCAACCGCTTCGGCACGGTGACCCTCGTCTGCAAAGGCGGTGGCGGCGGCAGAGGCACGGCCTCCGTATCCGTCAGCGCCGACCGGTCCTCGACGGACCCCGGCGCCCCCTCGGTCCTCTATGGGGGTAGTTGCGTCGCCCCCACCGCCACCCGCTCTACCGCTGCCGTCGAGCCCACCGGGCTGACGGCTTGCCTAGCGCCCGCTCCTTGGGCGTGTCGGCCTCGGCCCCGAGGCGGGCAATCGCTGACCCCGGGGTGGCTCCTCCTCCTCCTCCTAGGAGCGCCGGGCTGCTTGCCGACGCCCTGGGCCCCGTCTCCTCAATGTCAGGGAGATGGTCCAGGGGCCCCGCCCCATCTCGCCCTCGTCATCTCCGTCCGAGGCATCTGTCGATAGCGACGGCGACGGGGACTCCTCCAACGGGAGACCATCCTTCCTTTGCTGCCGGTGGCGCTTATCCAGTTCCTCACGCGCAAGGATCTTCTTCGTGCGCTTCGCCACCTTTCGCCTTTTCTGTGCCTCGACGTGCGCCCGGTTGACCGCCCGCCGCTTTGCGTCCTCGGGAACGGGCGGCGGGGAGGCTCGCACGTCCCTCATCCCCTGCGGGAACAACGAACACAGATAAGAAAACAAGAAACAATAAGAAATGGGGAGGCCTCGGGGGCTGCAGTGGCACGTGACTTACCTGCGAGAGGAACCCCCGCGATAGGCGCATCGCGAAGGGGGTCAGGCCACCACCCCTCAGCTTCACCTCCACCATCTCCCTCACCCGGTGAAGAATTTCCTCATCAGAAAGGGCGGAGGCAGACATCCGGATGCCCTCGATTGGCTCATCCGGTCTCATCTCGAATAGGTGCCGCCGCCGAGCCATCAGCGGCAGCACCCTCCAGCGGTGGAAGGCGGCCACAACCACAGCCATAGTAAGGCCGCTGTCTCACAGCCTCTCCAGCCCCTCCAGGAGCGGCTACAGCTTAGGCTGATCCTCCCTCGGGACGCCATACTTCCACCTCTCCGGGCAGCTCCCCATGATCTGCCCAGTGTAGGGGGAAGTCCACCGTCGTCATTGCGAAGATAGAACTAGCTCGTGTACCATCGGCGATTGGTTGACGCGAGCTGGGCCGGTATGTAGGGGTGCTGTCGGTCCTGGCGCACTTGGAGAGTGCAGCCGCTGGCCCTCACCGCCTTCCTCATGCCCGACGTACCCATTGGCTTGGTGGTGTGCCCCGCCCGGAAGAGGTGGAGCCACAGCTCCCAATGGGGAGCAATCCCCAGATACCCCTCACAGACAGCAACGAAGATGGCCGCCTATGCGATGGAATTGGGGTTGAAGTTGTGGAGCTCCACGCCGTAGTAGTGCGGGAGCGCCCGCATGAACCAGTCCGCCAGAAGGCCGAGGCCGTGCTCATGAAAAGACACGAAGCTCACGATGTAACCGTCGCGAGGCCTCGGCTCCGGCTCACCCGACGGAGCGATCCACTCCGGCCTGTTGGGGTCGGTAACCGGACGAAGAAGCCCACCGTCGATGAGCGACTGAAGCATCTCCACGGTGATGTCGGATGGACCCTAAGGGTCCGCCTCGATGACAACAATGTCGCCAGCCATGAGTGTGGTGGAGGTTTCGACTATGGCGGTGAGTCCCTCTCTCCCTCTCTCTCTCCGCCTCGCCTCTCTCCCTTCTTCCTCCCAGGGCTCTCTGCTCTAGCGATGGCTAAAAGATGGCAAAGCTAATGCGGGCAAGGTAAGAAGGGGAGGGGCGAGGCTCATTGCGTATTTATGCAGGATGAAGGCAAAACGGACGGGCGACGAAATTGGGGAAGTTTCCCTCAGATCCGGCGCGGTTAATCCCGACCCGATTTTACCGCCCACGTGCCCACCTTTTCTCATTAATCGCGGGAACAGTTACGTCCCATTCGCTGACACCACGTCGCGTCCGACCGCTGCAGCAGCAGGCGTCGTTCCGCCTCCCCAAGAAAATCGCCTCAAAAGACGCGCCAGCCATCATCGGGCCGATGGGGGAGATATCCCCCCACCCTATTCCTTTCAGATGAAGGAACTGGGCGCCGAGCCCATTACGGTCTAGGGGTTCGAAGGCTGGGCCCCTAAGGGTTTCGACAGCCACCCCAGGGCAACAGAGTCAGAGACGACCGCGGGCGAGCCCACACGGGGCCGAGGCCCAAGCAAGCAAAACGCTTGGGACGCCCTAAGTCGTGTCCGAGACCGGCAGGGGAGTCTCCGAATGGGATCCCACCGTAGGGAGGCACCGAGCCACCGAGGCCCAGCGAATGGCCTCGGCACCCACTAGAGAAACCCTCTGGTACTCTTGGAGTGCGTCTCTGGACCGCTAGCCGACCCCTAGCGAACAGGGCACGGGCCTCCACTCAGACTCACCCGATAACAGCTCATCGGAAATGCCACCGCTCGCTCCCATCGTGGGTAGCTTGGCATATTCCACCCCTCCTTCCGAACGAAAAGGAAGCGCGAGGGTCGTACGAAAAGCCAGGAGAACCCCTGACGGCCCTCTTGCTCTGTGCGGAGGCTAAAGTGCTCCTCGTACAACTTTGCCGAGACCCAGCGACCTAGGCTCGCATTCGAGGGGGCTCAGCAAAACAACCCCTCCTTCCGAGCGAAAAGGACGCGCGAGGGTCGTTCAAAAAGTCAGGGGAACTCCTGACGGCCCTCTCGCTCCGTGCAGAGGCTAGGGAGCTCTTCCTACAGATATGCCGAGACCCCACGACCCAGGCTCGCACCCGAGGGGGGCTCGGCAAACAAACCCTCATGCACGAGGGGCGTACAAAAAGCCAGGGGAACTCCTGATCGCCCTCTTGCTCCGTGCAGAGGCTCGGGGGCTCTCTCTGCAATTTTGCCGAGACCCAGCGACCCAGGCTCGCACACGAGTGGGCTCGGCAAAAAACCCCTCTGTCCGAATGAAAAGGATGTGCGAGGGTCGAACAAAAAAGTCGGGGGGACCCCTGACCGCCCTCTCGCGCACCGGAAATGTCACCGCGCGCGCCCACCGAGGGTAGCCTGGCATATTCCACCCCTCCTTCCGAGCGAAAAGGAAGCGAGAGGGTCGCACAAAAAGTCAGGAGGACTCCTGTTGATGCAAAAGTGGATCTGCAAACACAAAGGGCTAATACCCGAATCGATATCCAAAGCGTGCCAGTCGATTTGACCTGCTAATCGACAAGGATGAAGATACGAGTACTTTGGTCCTGACAACAGCGATACGCCCGGAAGTCACGGCCAAGAGGTGCTCACGCGGAACTCGAGAATCGCCGAAGGTCGCACTAAAACGATGCAGCTCGCCGAATCAATGAGAACTCGTAAAAAGGAAAAATATGCAAATTGACGAAGTCGCCGAAAAGTAAGTAGATGCAAATAGGAGTAAAAGTTGGTTTTTGTTATTGATTTTTTTTTTACATTGCCCCTTACTCCATATTTATACCCTGATCTAAAGAGACACAACCGAACACAACTAGGACACCAAGCCCATATCTAAGGAAACACGTGACTCTTACATGAACCATACTCTAACAAATATAGAAAAGGAAATCAACTCCTATCTATTTCCCTGTCCGCCTCAATTACGATGAAAATCTCGCCATCTTCCTTCCCATCGGCATATCCCCTGTTTCATCGGCAGTAGTCTTCAAGTCTTCCTTCATCGGCATACTCACTGCTGCATCGGCAGTAGTCTTCAAGCCTTCCTTCATCGGCATATTCACTGCTGCATCGGCAGTAGTCTTCAAGCCTTCCTTCATCGTCATACTCACTGTTGCATCGGCAATAACACCTCCAACCTCATCGGCAACGCCCGAGTCTAAACCAACCTTTCCATTGACCATCACCAGCTATCGGCAACCATCTTTACAAGCTGGCTTTCATCGGCTATCAAAGTACACAGTAACTTTCCCCTTGCCGATTAGTCCACTCCGATCATCATCACGTACAAAAAACGGTGTCAACACATGCCCCCCAATTTCGGAGTATAAAACCATTAATGCTCCGAAATTTACTCCAGATAACGCTTGCCTTTGCCCGATTACCGTAACTTATTCTCCAAGCCAAAACTTGATTTGTTATCAAATCCAATCAAATCTAATATTGATTCACGCACTTCAGTAAATATCGCACAATCGCCAACCACTCTTGCCTTGATTATGGTCAAGATACCGAAACAATAACCCATCGGCAAGATCTTAACATGATAATGCTGCCATTTTCAGAATTAAAACATTCTGTATCGATATCTCTTCCAAGTCATGATTACTTGTCATCAACTCATATGTACAATCCCCTGATTATCGCGCGAACAGTTACCATATCCATCTGAACCGCCTTGACCTATATGCGCGTGACATAGAGATAAGTCCAAAATACCCTTATTCCGGGCGGCTTATAAATAGATTTCTCCGGAACCCTCATTTTCTACCTTCAGCCTCCAATCCTTGGCATTCTCTCTCTCCGGCGGCGACTCCGACGAACAACTGCGCGACCTTAACCAACAAGAACTCTTCTCCGGTGCTAACTTCAAGTCCCCGGCTCGTACCTCCATCTTCCTCAAGACAATGGCCATCAACTTCGACGTCCCCGCGGTTCGCTCCACTTCCATTACCTTTTACTTTGATCTTTTTGCAAATTCATTCAGTTGGTGATTTTTCCTTTCTTCTGTTCTCTGGATTCTATAACCTTAGGAACTGCGCAACAAATTAGTTATCCCAACCGATCAGCCGCACGTCCAATGCCTTGGACCAATGGGCAACCCAGATCCAACCGATCTGATCAATGCAGAGGTTAACAGAATCCCCTTTAGAGCCCAAAATTTCTCTCTGAATTTGTGGAAAGACACATTCCGATCTTGGCCCAAAACCACCAAAGGGTGGAAAGATTGGTACTTGAGGGTTAATAGATCGATGCAAGTATACTGGGCAGAACGAAAGTTAGACCAATGCATTAGGCTATCTATTGCCGATATGCAGAAAAATGAATCAATGATAATTGCAGCTGCTTATTTCTGGTCAGACACGACCAATACTTTTATGTTTGGACATGGCCCAGCTACTCCTACCCTTGCCGATATCCACATGCTTACTGGCTTGGACATTTCAACTGCCGATGAAGGCTCCATCTATGGTAGAAAGTCTGAATATAGGGTGAATACCCGCAACATCGGCGGTTGGACGGGATACATTCAAGAATACCAGAAGACCGGGACACTTAACCAGAGGGAACATGCCACATTCCTGAATATGTGGTTAGAAAAATTTATCTTCTGTGGTCGATCAGTAGGACCAACCAACGCCTTCCTCCCTGCAGCTGAACTTTTGGCTAATGGCGTAAGGTTTCCTCTTGGCCGATACCTTCTGAGCTCCACTTATCATCTTCTTCATCAAGTGTCTCAGAAACTTTTGCTTGGCGAACCCATCGGCAACCTGGGAGGCCCGTGGTGGTTTATCAACATGTGGCTGAATGCCCATATGCACAAACGTTTGCAATGGGACTTTTTTGCTCAACAATTCCCACGAGAAATTGCTGAAGACTGTGTGCTTGGGGATGATGAATCGGCAACACGCTCACCCCTCAATTTTGGTGAAGCCATAATTGTCCTTCCTGGAACAGAAGCCAACGAAGACCAAATCGGCAGATTCTTTCAAAGCTTCTACAATGGTCTTTCTCGTGATCATAGGGCCTGGGTGCCTTATATTGACGAAGAAAACAGATTCCCCCTTCTTTTCAACTTTGCCGATGACATTCTGAATCAAGATAATGAGCTCATGATGGCTATCATCACTCCCAGGGCAATTCCAGTAAACACATTCGGCAGCGGGAAAAACACCAACATTACGTATGAATTTTACAACCCATCGGCAGTATCCCGCCAATTGGCTTTTGGGCAACTGCCAATCAAACTCTGCTTTGCCGATGTGATCAAACCCAGGGAAACAATCACCTGCGGAACAGATTGGAACAAGATAGTACAACTCTCCCCCGATGCCGATACTACAGATGTTGATATATCCACCTGGACACCAATATCTTTCATCACCGAGTCATATAAGCAATGGTGGCGAGAGTGGAAAGAACAACTGTTCGCAACTTCTGCTCACACATATCGGCACATGATCGACCCTGAATATGCCATCCCTGACGACGCAGTAAGTTTCTTTTAACTCCCTTCTGCTTTTCCCTTCATATATCAGTAATTGATTCTCTTGTAACAGGTTAACAATCCAGCACCATCGGTGAGTAAAAGTGGGAAACCCTTCAATCTTCGGCCTGTTTCCCCAACATCACCGATCGGCTACAACGCTCCCACCTTAGCCGCTTTGACCCACCAGAAGATTCGTACCAAGACCATCACTTCTAAGTCCAAATTGGCTACATCCAGGGCTACTCCATCGGCTGCTGCTACAACCTTGGTCAAGGCATTCAAGGTGACAACCTTGTTTATTTTTACTTATGCCGATCACAAACTGTATTAACCTTAATCATCAGGGGGTAAGAGCTGCTACTGGATCGTCATCGGCAATTCCGCCGATATCAAGCACCACTTCTTTCGATGAACCTTCAGAGGTAGCTTCTTGACTTTACATTTTATCTGTTAAATATCATATCTTACACTTGTTTTGCAGCAACAATTGGGTACATCGGCAAACGTACCAGATGTCCAAGCTTCACAACCAACAAGTGTCGATGCCCCCCAGCCAATCGTTGCCGATGCCCAAGCAAAGCGCAAAGCTTTAACAGATACTGAAGCACAGCCAAAACGACAAAGGTCTATGCCGATCCCTACATCTGCCCCAATGTCATTGGTTATCATACCTCAAGAGCCAACCACCGATGAAGTCACAGAGGATATCCCATCGGTAAGCTCAGCCAATCCCCCACACGACATACTCCAGGTTGCTTCCTCCAGTCAAGCACAGGAAATTGCCTTGAAACAGGTAAACCGATCAACCTAGCTGATTTACAATACTCATACTTACCCTTAACTGATCTCCTTTTCTCTCTCTCAGGAACAAGATTCCCCGAACAGCCTATTTTCCTTTACCATTGACATTTCTGACGACGATGTAGAGGAGACAAGTTCTTCCCTTGCACTGGGAACAATATCGGCAGAAACTAAATCCAAGTTGGAAGCCCTCCTGAACTTGCTACAGCAGGGTACCGCCCAACTGGTAGATGACTCGGACCCCGCAAAGGCAATTTTCAAAACAATTCGTGGCCAGGTCCCTGCCGATGTTGAAGAAGTACTCTTCCCAGCAGCTCATTTAGAAAGCCGCCAACTGCAATATCAACGGGCTGCTCAGCGCATTGCCGATAGAGCAGCTCAAGCTCAACTCAAAGAAGAGATGCTACAACTGAAACAAATTGCTGATGAGAAGCACAAGGGCATCGGCAACTTGCAGACTTCGGGTGCTGAACTTAAGCAGAAAATCTTGGATTTATCAGCAAGGAAGATGGCTCTATTGGCTGAATTGAAAGAAGTCGATGCAGCCTTGACTCATGCTCAACAAGAAGAAAGCCAGTTACCCAATGCCGTCAAAGCCCTTCAGCAAGAAAGAGATATCCAGGCTCGCAAAGCTTTGGCCATGAAGAAAAAACTCAAGCCTATGGAGGGTACTGCCGATGACGATATCAAAGAAATGGAGGAAGCCGACCAGATTCGCCTGCGTGCGATATTAGCTATCCAATCCTTGTTGAACTTGTAATCTTATTTATTGTATCGGCACTTTATGAGACATTGACATCCTTGCATAATTCTAGCCGATAGTACTGTTATCGGCACTTATACTTTTATGCATCTATCCAGATACTAGGGTAATATTTCTTTAAATATTTTCCATTTAACGCTCTGGGAAACACAACCCCTTCGAGGGTTTCTAAAATATATGCATTACCAGGAACAGACTGATTTATCCGATATGGACCTTCCCAATTAGGAGACCACTTTCCAAACTTTGAACTTTTAGTCCCAATCGGTAAAATCAATTTCCAGACCAGATCTCCATCGGCAAACTCCTTTATTTTCACCTTCTTGTCATACCATCTGGCTATTCTTTTCTTATTTTCTTCGATACTAACTAAAGCCCTTAACCGATGACCCGCCACATCTTCCAACTCATCCTTCATAAGAGTATTATAATCATCGGCTGTCAGCTGATTTTGAGAACGTATTCGTCTAGAGCCAACTTTAATTTCCTAAGGCAATACTGCATCGTGTCCATATACTAACTGATAAGGCGTTACTTTGGTTGCACCATGACATGACATCCGATATGACCACAAGGCTTCATTTAATACTGTATGCCATCTCCTAGGATTTTCTTCAATTTTGCGCTTAATGAGTTTGATGATCCCTTTGTTAGAAGCCTCAGCTTGACCATTAGCTTGAGCATAATATGGAGAAGAATTTAAAATTTTAATTCCCATACCTACAGCAAACTCATCAAATTCTCCTGATGTAAACATAGTGCCCTGATCGGTAAACAATATGCTCTTTCACAAAATCAATCATATTGACCGATGTCACCTTTTTTAAAGGAATTGCCTCAACCCACTTTGTAAAATAATCGGTAGCAACCAGAATAAATTTATGTCCTTTACTCGATGGCGGATAAATCTGACCAATGAGATCAATAGCCCATCCCCGGAACGGCCACGGTTTGATTATAGGGTTCATAGCCGATGCAGGCGCTCTTTGAATATTACCAAACTTTTGACACCCCTGGCATCCTTTAAAATATTTAAAACAATCTTCAAGAATAGTCGGCCAATAGTACCCATTCCTTCTGATCATCCATTTCATCTTGAAAGCCGATTGATGCGCCCCACATACTCCTTCATGAATTTCACCCATCAAGCTTTTCGATTCATCATTGCTAACACATCTAAGTAAAACTCCATCTATAGTTCGATAATATAATTCATCATCGAGGAGCACATACTTGGTAGCTTGGAACCTTATACGTCTCTCAACCTTTCTATATGGATCCTTTAAATAATCGACAATCTCTTTCCTCCAATCATCGGTATCAACTGCCGATGTTAGCACTTCCTGAATAGGCTGATACCCTGAAGCATGCTGAGCTAGTCGATTAGCTTCCTCATTATGCAATCGAGAGATATGTTCAAGACGAAAATCTCTAAATCCTTTCAACAATTGCAAACATCTTTCATAATACGAAATCAAAGCTTCACTTCGGCATTCATAAATTCCAGCCAATTGATTTATAACTAGCATAGAATCACCAAAGATTTCAACAACATCGGCACGTATCTCCTTCAGTAATTCTAACCCTTTTATCAAGGCTTGGTATTCAGCTTGATTGTTTGTCGCTGTAGCAACAATCGGCAATGAAAACTCATACTTCCTTCCTTGAGGTGAAATTAACACAATGCCGATACCTGCTCCTTCACCACATGTGGACCCATCGAAGAAAAGTGTTCAGGGAGCAACCTCCAGAGAGTCCACTGTATTACAATGCTGAGTGACAAAGTCAGCCATCACTTGCCCTTTAACTGCCTTAGTTGATTTGTAACGTAGTTCAAATTCTGATAATGCCAAAATCCATTTGCCGATTCTACCACTTAATATCGGCATCGACAGCATATACTTGACCACATCGTCTTTGCATATGACCGTACATTCGGCAGATAACAAATAATGCCTTAATTTGACACAAGAAAAGTATAAACACAGACACAATTTTTCGATGGCCGAATACCTCGTCTCAGCATCCACTAATCTTCTGCTCAAATAATAAATAACACGTTCTTTCCCTTCAAATTCTTGAATAAGAGCTGAACCGATAACTGTATCATCAGTTGACAAATATAACCTGAAAGGCTTCCCATGTTGAGGTGGAACTAGCACTGGAGGATTTGATAAATATTTCTTAATTTCATCAAGGGCTAATTGCTGTTCAGCTCCCCATACAAATTCCTGATCAGCTTTCAATTTAAGTAGTGGGCTGAAAGCCTTGATCTTACCCGACAGATTAGATATGAATCTTCTAATGAAATTAATCTTACCGATCAAAGATTGCAATTCAGTCTGATTGGCAGGAGCAATCACCTTGTTAATTGCATCAATAGACTTCCTACTGATTTCAATGCCCCGCTGATGCACCATAAAACCCAAGAAGTGTCCTGCCGACACACCAAATGCACATTTATTAGGATTCATCTTCAATCCATGCTTCCTTGTGCACTCCAGTATCTTTCGCAGATCGGCTAAATGTGTTGTGATATCTCCAGACTTAATTACCACATCATCAATGTAGATCTCCACTAATGTGCCGATGTACTCATGAAAAATAAAGTTCATAGCTCTTTGATAAGTAGCACCGGCATTTTTCAAACCAAACGTCATGACTATCCACTCAAACAACCCCACATGACCTGGACATCTGAAAGCAGTCTTGGGAATATCTTCTTTAGCCATGAATATTTGATTGTAACCTGCATTACCATCCATGAAGCTGATAATTTGATGTCCAGCCGCAGCATCAATCAACAAATCAGCAATCGGCATTGGATAGCCATCCATCGGTGTGGCTTTGTTGAGATTCCTGAAATCAATACAGACACGAAGTTTTCCATTTTTCTTATAAACAGGAACCACATTAGAGATCCACTCTGCGTATCGACATTGCCGAATAAACTTTGCTTCAATTAATTTAGTTATTTCGGCCTTAATGTCAGGAAGTACATTAGGGTTGCATCGGCGCGCTGGCTGCTGATGTGGCCGAAATCCAGATTTGATAGGTAACCGATGTTCAACTATTGATCGGTCTAATCCAGGCATCTCAGTATAATCCCAAGCAAAACAATCTTTATACTCTTTTAACAAATCAGTTATTCGCTGCTTACACTTGGAATCTAACTTAGCACTAATAAAAGTAGGTCTTGATCTATCGCCATCACCAATATCTACTTCTACTAAATCATCTGCCGATGTGAACCCTTTACCTAATTTTCCATCATCGGCAAACCTATCCATTAATACTCTTCTTCAGAACCGACTGCTTGGATCGGTGGAATTTCATAATCAGCAACTCTAAGGAACTCTTTTTCCCAAGCTTCTCCTGATATGCATTTAGTTCGCTCATAAGTATCTGATTCTGCCGATGCGATGATATAAGAAGAATCACCAGGGACGACCTCAATCTTATCCCCAATCCACTGTACGAGGCATTGATGCATTGTAGAAGGAACACAACAATTAGCATGAATCCAATCCCTCCCTAGAAGCAGATTATATGCACCCTTGCCGTTGATAACAAAGAACGTCGTTGGCAAGGTTTTGCTGCCGATGGTCAATTCAACGCACACTGCCCCTTTAGCCGGTGACACATTGCCTTCAAAATCTTTCAACATCATATCGGTTTTGGTCAAGTTTTGATCTCCCTTACCAAGTTTCCGATACATCACGTAAGGCATAATATTAATCGCAGCCTCTCCATCAATAAGTACCTTAGACACAGGCTGCCCATCAACTCTGCCCTTCACAAATAAAGCCTTAAGATGCTGTCTCTCGTCATCGGTAGGTTTCTCAAAAACAGCCATCATTGGATCTAGTGTTAACTGAGCTACTTGATCAGAGAGAACAACTTCTTCCTCATTATCAGATAGTGCTAAAAACTCCATCGGCAACATGAATACCATATTAACATCTGCCGATGGACCCTTATTTTTGTGTTTTACCTGCCACTGCTGATGACCGGGCCTTTCATTGGAGGAATTTTCCTCTTGGTATAAATCCTCCTGACGCTCACGTTGCATCCTCCTTCTCTGTGTCTTTGTCAGACCCTCTGGGCACCATCGAGGAAACTTGGTTTTCCAAACCGGCTGATAACAAGTCCTAGTTGGTTCTACACGACGTATATTAGGGTCCCTGTAGAATATTTCCTCATCGGGAACTCTTGCGTTTGCCATCTCCTCAAGCTCCTCTTGATTCCTTGGAAAATATCCAGCGCGTTTACCAAGCCTCTCATGTACACTAAGTCTGCCCCCCAGCCGATCATGCACTGATGCTCTGCCTCTGATCGGCTCATTGATAGACAAACCCTGATTACCAAGTTGAAACCTCCTTTCTGAGCGATTGACCCCGTAATAACCATTACACTCAGGGCAATTTTCAACAGTTGGCAATTTAATACCTTCTTCCCAGCAATGGATGAAAAATGGACACCTCCAATGATCTTTATGTCGATTCCATTCTTCCTGATGTCTCACTTCTTGCTGTTGTCGATATCGGTCATTACGTTGACGCCAACCCTCCTGCTGCCTTCGATGAGTAATCACAATGCCAGGTCGAGGAGGATTTTTGGAACTACTGCTTTCTCCTAGCAAACCCTTACTTTTTGCATCATTGGTAGTTATCCGATGTTGGGGGTCCACTGACGCGTTTTTCTCAGCAGCCTCTGACGTCAATACCTTGGTCTTTCCTTTGGCATCCAACATATTTGCTGGAAAAGGGTGTTGATCAATTTTCATCGGCTTCTGGGCCTTGGAAGTACCAAACTTAATTCTCCCAGATTCAATAGCCGATTGTAACTGTTGCCTGAACACCTTGCACTCATTTGTACTGTGTGAAGTTGCATTGTGCCATTTGCAGTACAAGATCTTCTTCAACTCTTCTACCGATGGGATCACATGATTAGGTGACAGCTTAATTTGGCCCTCTTGAAGCAGAAGATCAAATATTTTATCAGCCTTGGTGATATCAAAGGTAAACTTTTCTGGCTCTTTTTGACCAAAGGGACATGATATCGGCTTTTTATTCTTAACCCACTCAGCTAAGCCGATGACTGGTTCTTCATCAGAGTCAGAATCTCCTACTTCTTCAACAAATGATACCTTTTTACTCCAATTCTTTTTAGATTCAAAAACCCTAGTATCTTGATCAGAGATCCTTTGCACAAGATGACTGAGGCTTTCGAACTCCTGAGAAGCATATCTGTCTTTAAGATGTGGCAATAACCCTTGGAAAGCCAGATCGGCAAGCTGCCGATCATCCAGCACCAGGCTGTAGCACTTATTTTTTACATCTCGTAGCCTTTGCACAAAGCTTTCTACCGATTTATCATTACGCTGTCTCAATTTTACTAAATCGGTAAGCTTCTTTTCATGGATTCCAGCAAAGAAATACTTATGAAATTGTTTTTCTAGATCAACCCAAGTAATAATAGAATTTGGTGGTAATGAAATGAACCATGTAAATGCTGATCCAGACAAAGATGATGAAAATAATCGAACTCTTAATTCATCTCTGTTAGCTGCCTCTCCACATTGAATAATGAAGCGATTGACATGTTCCATTGTTGATGTATCATCTTGCCCAGAGAATTTAGTGAAATCTGGTACCTTGTACCGATTTGGGAGAGGAATTAAATCATATGCAGGAGGGTATGGAGTCCGATAAGAATAAGTATTGACCTTGGGCTTTATCCCAAACTGATCCTTCATAATTTCTGCTATCTTATCGGCCCAAAAAGCATCAGCCTCCTGCTGACGAACTGGTTGAATTTCTACAGGAAGTGCCTGCTGATATCCCTCCACATATCTTTGTGGCCCACGATCTCCAACAATCGGCATATTTGCTGTTACTTGTGGTCCATTAGCCTGTTGGAAAGGATTCATCGGCTGAGCTGCCGATGCTTGATTCTGGAAACCAGCTTGCATATGACCTTGTTGAATCCCTGCAACCTGCTGATTTTGCGATGGCTGGTAATTTGCTGATATTGTTGGATAATTATAACCGGTTTGAGGCATGAACTGAACCCCAGTTTGACTCATAGCAGGGGCTTTCTGCTGCATCGGCAGTAAGCTCGCCGATGGACTTGAATTGAGTGTTTGAACCATAGGCATCTGGAAACCTCCTGGAGTTGGTTGCACAGAAGTAGTTGCGGCATATTCAGGCACTTGAGCCATCGGCGAAACGGCCGATGGTATAGGAGCTTTTCCTACTGCATCAAACACTTGAGGTAATCTAGGATTGAAAGCAGATGACTCCGGAGGCATACCATATCCCCACCAATTAGTAGGAATCTGGCTATTCTGAGACACAGGGCCTGACATAGCTGATGCCGATAGATCTGTATTAAGCTGAACTCGCCCTCCTGGTAGTACCTGATCTGATCGTATCGGTGTAGATTGAATATTAGGTAAGCCTGCCAATACTGGAGGGGAAGTAACTTCTGTACCCACAACGGCCGAGGGAACCGATGGAGTTTTGACAGATGCCGGCTCTGGTTGATGATAGGCAGGCCCAACGTAATGTGGTGCCGCTTGTCCTTCTTTGAGAGTTCGAACCACAGCATTATGAACAGTATTGGACAGCACATTGGAATGATTAATCAAAGCATGATTTACTGCAGAATTAACCATCTCTTGAAGTTTACCAGGATTGGAGTCAAAGGTAACCTGCCGAGGCAACGGCAAATCTTGCTTCTGGATGACTTGTCCACTCTTGTTCAAGCTAAACGATCTCAGACAAAGCTGCTTGTATTCTTCTACAGCCTTTTCCATAGCCTGCCTCTGTTCTTCCTTGAGATCTTCTTCTGATACTGCGATAATGTTTCCTGAATCGATCTCGGGATTGAACATATTGATTGATGGTCCCACCGGGCGTGCCAAAAGATGTGTTGATGCAAAAGTGGATCTGCAAACACAAAGGGCTAATACCCGAATCGATATCCAAAGCGTGCCAGTCGATTTGACCTGCTAATCGACAAGGATGAAGATACGAGTACTTTGGTCCTGACAACAGCGATACGCCCGGAAGTCACGGCCAAGAGGTGCTCACGCGGAACTCGAGAATCGCCGAAGGTCGCACTAAAACGATGCAGCTCGCCGAATCAATGAGAACTCGTAAAAAGGAAAAATATGCAAATTGACGAAGTCGCCGAAAAGTAAGTAGATGCAAATAGGAGTAAAAGTTGGTTTTTGTTATTGATTTTTTTTTACATTGCCCCTTACTCCATATTTATACCCTGATCTAAAGAGACACAACCGAACACAACTAGGACACCAAGCCCATATCTAAGGAAACACGTGACTCTTACATGAACCATACTCTAACAAATATAGAAAAGGAAATCAACTCCTATCTATTTCCCTGTCCGCCTCAATTACGATGAAAATCTCGCCATCTTCCTTCCCATCGGCATATCCCCTGTTTCATCGGCAGTAGTCTTCAAGTCTTCCTTCATCGGCATACTCACTGCTGCATCGGCAGTAGTCTTCAAGCCTTCCTTCATCGGCATATTCACTGCTGCATCGGCAGTAGTCTTCAAGCCTTCCTTCATCGTCATACTCACTGTTGCATCGGCAATAACACCTCCAACCTCATCGGCAACGCCCGAGTCTAAACCAACCTTTCCATTGACCATCACCAGCTATCGGCAACCATCTTTACAAGCTGGCTTTCATCGGCTATCAAAGTACACAGTAACTTTCCCCTTGCCGATTAGTCCACTCCGATCATCATCACGTACAAAAAACGGTGTCAACAACTCCTGATCGCCCTCTCGCTCTGTGCGGAGGCTCGGGGGCTCTCCCTGCAATTTTGTCGAGACCCCACGACCCAAACTCGCACTTGTGGGCTCGGCAAATACGATGACATCCCTCGGTCAACG
Source organism: Miscanthus floridulus (assembly GCF_019320115.1). Taxonomy (NCBI): domain Eukaryota; kingdom Viridiplantae; phylum Streptophyta; class Magnoliopsida; order Poales; family Poaceae; genus Miscanthus; species Miscanthus floridulus. The sequence continues at coordinate 86,644,720 of NC_089590.1, forward strand.
TGAGAAAAAGACCCTGGAGGAATGAATCCACTCCCCCAGGGCCTCGGGGGCTACACCCGGCGGGTGCGCTCGCGCGCACCCACTGAGACCTCGAAGTAAGAAACACTATTCCGCCAGGAGCTACCACAAGTCAAAACCTCAAGAAGAGCGCTCACTCTCTCCCTGAGGCTCGGGGGCTACTGTCGAGTACCATGAAACGGGGTACCCCGAGCGTATACCAAAAGAATCACTTAAACCCCATAAAAAACAAAGCCAAAGGGTAAGCCATTTGTTAAACCCCGGCCTCGTCCGAGCCCACCGGCTCTCCGTCTCGCTCCTGGCCTCGCACGGGGGGTCTCGACGGCCTGCCAAATCTCCGTCTCACGCGAGGCCTCGCACGGGAGGCCTCGATGAGGAGCCGATTCTCCGTCCTGCCCGAGGCCCCACACATAAAGCCTCGGACGAGATGATGATTCTCCGCCTCGCTCGAAGCCGGCTCGGCAACAACCCGTCGCTTCCGCCTCGACCAGTCTCCCTGACAGCACGTCGCGTCCTATTAATGTGTCAACCACTCCCGCAATCTCAGCCGGACGACGGCTCGACACCGCAGAGTGGCCGACGGGACATGAAGTCACATCGACGCCATACTGACCAGGACCGGGCGTGGCTGGGGTTACCGGGCACTGTGTTCCGGTGCTGTGCCCACGATCAGCGCCTGCACTACACTGTGCCACGTAACTCCCGCCCCAGAGACAACGCGGCATGGGGAGTCTAGTCCGGGTCACCATAGCCTCGGAATCAGCATACGAGATCAACTGTTCCCTCCAAGCCTCGGCAATCTACATCAGGGTCTCGGCAATCTCGGGTTCACGTCTGCCGAGACCCCCACGATGGTTCGGCCTCGGCCCCGACTGAGCCTCGGCTTCTTGCGCAGTCAATACACAGTGACCCGCACGCCGACCGCCATGCTCACTTCAAGGTAACACTGGAGCTCCCACGACGTACAGGATCGGATGTGACCGGCGTGTCACCCCAGTACTTCAAGGACGAGACCACTCCGTCGCCCACGCCGCCACAGTAATAGGCTATAGGGCTCGGACATGCCGCCTCCGTTCGCACGGCGCCGTGTAGCTAGCGCATGTATTACCCTTGTCCCCCTTCAACTATAAAAGGGAGAGACCTGGGCCGTTTCTAGGGGGGACGAACGATTAGGCCTATGCCAACGCAACGAACTCACGCATGAACACACAGACGAACACTCGAACTTCCCCGCTGTCTGAGATCAACATCTCAAGTAATCCACGCTACTCCACATAGAGACCTGGGACTAGCTCCCTCTCTCGCCCTGCTTGTAACCCCCTACTACGAGCACTTCGGTGCAAGGAATACAAGATCGATCTCTCAAACTGGACGTAGGGCGCTCATTACCCGAACCAGTATAAGCCTTGTGTCTCTTTGCATCACCATCCGGGATTGGGAACACGCAGTACAAATTTACTAGTTGGTTGAGGGCCCGCCGGTCCGAAACACCGATAACTGGACAAAGGACAAAGTTGAGCCAAAATTCATGGATGAATTGTGCCTAAAATATAAACTTTTCTTTTTGATAGACAAAGTTGAGTTGAAAATAAAAGTTTAAAGACCAAAATGCAATCTAATATTTTATGGATGAATTTGAACCAAAAATGCAAAGTTTGAGGACTAAAAAGGTTATATTCATAGTTATGGAATGCAATTGAGTAAAAAAAGTAGAATTTGACGGCTAAAACAACTGTTGTGAAAGCTCAGGGATGAAATGGTCGTTCCGCCCTTGTTTCTGTTTCTCCATCGGTTCGTACGAGCCAATGAGAATTTACAATTTCTGATACCTTGTCGATTTGCAGGTACTGCTGTCCTTTTTCCATACAAAATTGCAGACGTACGGAGTACTGACGGTCAGATGCCGAGGCAGTTTAGTGAAGGCCGAGCTATATTTTTTACTCACTGGTTGTAGATGTATTAACTTGCAGGCTTCAGCTCGTCTCGCAGGGACCGTAAGTCGGCAACAACTAACGTGTGCTTCTAGAAAACTCCAGTGTCACTACTATAATGTTTTTTCAGCTCGTGTACAAACTAAGCTTTATTTTAGCCAAGACGAGGGAGCCAATGTTTTGGAACATTTAGTTTGAAAATCGCCGTTTACTTATAAATGGAATCGCCATAGTACATGTATACTCTCGAGTGGTCTCACGCAGATACGAAAAACACAGCTAACGACATGATCAGAAACCTGGTATAGCTTGAGCAGAGTTTGGGTATGGATGCAGTATGCCCTTATTCCTGTGTTCCAGGCAGGAGCAGGATTCTACTAAAACATCAGAACTGTAAATATCAGCGGTTTGCTGGTCCTATTTCCCGTATGAACTGTAAATTGCTCCAGTGGCTTCTCCGATGTCAAACGAACGCATCATGTGACGCCTTGGTGCGAGCTGTCTATGACTTTACTCCCTCCCTCTTAAAAAGGATATAATTCTAAAATAAAGTTAAAGTACGTTAATTTTGACTAAATTTATATAAAATAGTAAATTTATCATACTAAATACATATCATTAGATTCTCTGCAAAACTTATTTTCACAATTCGAAGTTACTGTTGCTTGCATGGCTGCCCTTCGCAGCCGCCAAGTTGCACGTAGCTTTCTCACACAAAACCAGAACCAGCATTCCTTCCAACTCAGAAGGGGAAAAAACAAACCACAACCAACCTGTGCAAAGTAACGGAGACTATAGTAACAAAGTGTCGTCAGTAGTTGTTGCCTCTGAAGATTCGTAAGTAGTACTACAATTCAAACATAGGGGTTGTTTAGTTCCTCTAATTTTCAGAATTGGGCACTATGTAAAAAGAAGATTTCCCGTCACATCAAACTTACAGTAGAGTACTAAATGTTGACGAAATCAAAAATTAATTACACAGTTTGGTTGTACTTTGCGAGACGAACGTTTTGAGCCTAATTAGTCAACAATTGGATAATTATTACCAAATAAAAACAAAACGGCACTTGAGCGGAACTAAACGAGGCCATACGGTGTAGCTACAGTACCGAGGGATCGACTTGGACCAAATAAATGACACTTGCTCGGAGGAGCATGACTTCTCTGGTCCCTCGGCACCCACTCAACCTGGGTCCGCGGCCCATAGCTCCGCTGCGCCTCCTCCCCAAACCCAGGCGGCCATACGGTGGGCCGGGGCGCTCGTGGCGGCGTCCGCGCTCATGGGCTTCCCCGCGGTCGAAGCGCGCGCGGATGTCGTGCTGGCGCTCCACGCCATCCTGCAGCTCGGCTGCGCCGTGGCCGACGGACGGCCCTCGCTCCGTCAGCGCGCGCGTCCATCGGATTGCTGGCTTCACCGCCATCGTTCTCTACGTGCTGTACGTGGCCGGCGATCTCGCCGCGGCTGAGGCGGAGGAGGCGCCACCGGACACGGTCATCAATGGTTTTCTACGGTTCCTGGCTGGAGTTTGGGCAGTATACCTGTCCATGGTCAGGCGCCGGGGTGGCCCGCCATCGCGGCCGCCAGCAGCAGCGGTGGCGGCGGTGGAAGAAGACCCTGACGGCGGGGAGGTCAACGCCGTGGCGTCTCAGCCCACACGCGTCGTTGTTGATTCAAAGGTTTGGTCGTTTGGAAGATCCACGACTTCTTTACATATCTCGAGTTACTGAAGACCAGCCATCTTTATCGGAGACTTGGTACTCTAGTGCGAGAAGTTGGATGGAATACGGCGATCCAGTGATATCGGGACAAGGACATTCATGATACATGTTTGGTTGGATGAATGGGATGAGTCATTTTTTTTTGTTTGGTTGGATGGATGAAAGTGGATGGGATTAGAATAGTTATCTAATTATATCTATTATTTAAAAATAATAATAACTAATTATATGCACTAATACTAATTTTGCCATGAAAATCACTAATTTAAAATAAATATATTAATTAGCACAACAGATTATCACTTATCAAAACTAATACTACCATTATAATTACTAAGTAATAATATAACATACTAATCATCCATAATTTATTTACTAATGACAAAGATTAGAAGATATGGATAAGCTGGTTCGTGAGATTTTTTCGAACCATAAAATCCAGTATCTGGAGATATATTCTTTATCCATGATTTTACTGGTCCTAATAATTCATCCAACCGAATACGGGTGATCCATGATAAGATGGTCCAATCCCATCCATAAAGTCCAAACAAACAACCAAACACATCCTACTCAACCTATCTCTGTTTTTTCCGCAGCTCGGACCACGGAGGTGGGAAGACGAAGAAAGCCTCTTTTACGTTCCGGCGAATGGCGATTGTATCATAATAAATAAATAACAGTACAGGAGCTGCATAGCTCTTGGATACAACTGCTAGGTTACTACTTTTGTGCATCGTTTGTACAGTATTTCCCCCTTTTTTATAATATTATGTCGAGATGAGATGTTTGTACAGCATTCGTCGCGTTCGGCGTTCGGGAACTGCTGTACGAGTACGAGTTCGTCACCCGGCGGCATGTTGGTGCTTTACACATACGGATATAAAAAGACCCTACCAACTGGTACCGGAGATCTTCATGCTTCACCGACCAGACAAGAGTACAGTGCGGCAGTGCAGTTTGCCGCTCGCCGAGACAACTGCCCGAGCCAGAGAGAGAGACTCTGCATTTGCGGCAGGCCGGCGGTCATTTTGCATGACGCAGTGTCTTTAACCTCCGACAATTTCCCATTCTCGCGTGGGTGAGCCGTCCAAGTGGCATGGGGATATTCAACTCCCTGGAAAAAACTCACACAGACACAGGGAATCATGCGGTTGGGGTTGGAAGCCTTGATTTATTATTTGCACCGACTTCCATCGGCAGGGAAAAGGATCTTCCATGTTTGCGCTTTTCCAGTGTGTCATTAAACTCTTTTTACGTGCTGTGGCTGCTCTCTTTCTCTCTCTCGCACAGAAGTATATATAAAGCGCTTTCAGTTGTTTTAAGTTAAATAAAATCATATTAAATTTGTAGATAAAAGTATTAACGTGTAATAACATACTAATAGAGAGATAAATCATAAAAAAAGCTCATAGTGTATCTTATAAAATTATTTGGTATGATTAAATATTAGTACTATTCTTTTTATAAGGTTATTTGTCAAACCGACGATAGCAATTGGAAAATGTTTTATATATTCATATCAATTTCACATTATTTGTATATTATATTTAATATTAGTTTCACAGTTTGATGAGCCATGTGCGCAGCACCCGTGCTCAGGTTGGATAAACCTTTAGAAATTGTGAAAAGCGGTTGCTGTAGGGCTTTCAAAGCTGAATCGTTACAACCTTGACATAGAGATATTAAAACAGAAAAGCTATACAATACACGTTTGTTTTAGTGAAAAAAAACACATGGATTTTTTAGCACACAAAACAAACAGCGAGCGCACGCGGCACGCAGCACCAGCAGTGCGCATGACATGCTGCCCGTAGCACCAGTACCATGACAGAAGTAGCACCAGCAGCGCAGCGCCAGCAGTGCGCAGCACCAGCAGCGGCAGCGCCAGCGCCAGCAGGGCCCCCGACGCGACGACCCAGGAAGAACATGCAGGCAATGGAACCATAATTTGTCCTTTTATTAAAAAAAATTGTTTTCTGTGATATGTGGATCTGTAATCTTATGATTATCTTAAAGTAGAAGAAGACTAAAGGTAGAAAAAAATTGGAGGCTATTGGATCTTAATCTTATGATGTAAAAAAATTTATGTATTGAAATTACATAAAATACATAGTTGTGCATTAAAAAGAGGCCTGCACAAGCACGCATGTTTGAGAGCGTGTTTAGCTGTCCAAATTTGGGAATTGAGGTTACTGTAGCACTTTCATTTTTATTTGACAAATAGACTTAAAATGTTCGTCTCGTAATTTTCAATCAAACTGTGCAATTAGTTTTTTTTTCGTCTACATTTAATGCTCCATATATGTATTGTAAGATTCAATGTGATGGGTACTGTAGTACTTTTTTTGATTTTGGGCGGGTAAACACGCTCTGAATCAGATAAAAGTTAGTACGCATCGTATCACGGAAGCAAAATTCTGTCTTGCCTGCAGCCTGCTTGCCAGCTACTAGTCCTGGCTCTACTACTACCGGAAGAAAGCGAACCTAGCCGTCCTTTTCCACGCCAAAAGAATTTAGGCCTTGTTTAGATTATCTCCAAATTCCAAGTTTTTTTACTCTCTCTCCATTACATCAATTTTTAGCCACTTGTATGGAGCATTAAATGTAGGTAAAAAAAATAACTAATTACACAGTTTAGTTGGAAATCACGAGATGAATCTTTTGAGCTTAGTTGGTTCACGATTGGACAATATTTACCAAATAAGACGAAAGTGCTACTGTTCATCGGTTTGGAATTTTTTGCAATCTAAACATGGCCTTACTTTTCATATAAGCTGCACTTTAAATTTTAAATTTTGTTGTTCCTCCTTTCTCGTCGCACCCGCAGGAAGGTGTTTGGAAGGAGCGAAGCAGTGGAAATGTCCGCCCTCTGTAGATGGTTTTCTCGCTATCAATATCGGTAAGACTGTCTCCAACCGGTAAGACTCGTCTCCAACAGGCCATGCATTACGTCATCCATACCCAAAATACATTATTCATAGGAAAAAACACCTTCCAACAGAGTAGGCAAACCGAGTATCTATTTTACGTCCAAGGTGAGAGCGAACCTAAAACTACGTCGTCTCTCTCCTCAGACCCAAATATGTGCCATCGCATATGCCGCGAGTGCGAGGGGAAGCCGGGCGTGGACGAGGCCGCCGTTGTCGGAGGGGATGGCGGCCGTGAGCGTGAGCGCGAGGCCGGGCGTGGACGACGCTGCCGCTGCCGGAGGGGATAGGCGGCCACGAGCGCGAGGCCGGGCGTGGACGCCGCCGCCGCTGCCAGAGGGGATGGCGGCCGCGAGCTCGAGCGCGAGCTCTGCCGAGCGGGGCTCTGCCGGCCGCAAGCACGAGCGCGAGCTCTGCCGAGCGCGGACGCGAGCGCGAGCGGTGTGGACTAAGATGGCGACGCAGCTGGTGCGCATCCTATGGAACTCCAGGATGCCCCGCCCGCTGCTGGTGATCTGGCAGAGCAGCCCGGCGTACGAGGCGGATCGAGGCATATGCGACGGCGTGCGGTCGGATCCCTCCTTCCCCGGCCAGATCCGACATGGAAGCGAGCGAGGAGGAGGCCAGCGTGGAGGCGGGCGGCGCTCGACGAGGAGGGAGGTGGCCGGTGCTTGGCAGGGAGAGAGGCGGGCGACGCTCGGGGCCTCTCTTTTTGCGTTCGCTGTTGGAGTTTGCCAGTTTTGGGTGCGCTTTTTTTCGCTGTGTGTCGTATTTGGATCGGCTCTGTTGGAGATAGTCTAACAAACGAGGTATGAGTTTGGGTTGTCCACTTGTCCTACATCAGGCCTACAGGTGCACCACATAGTAGGCGTTTGCCGTTTCCGCGAGTTCAGGCGTCGACCAAGGAAAGACAAATAAGCTAACAATACTTTAAGTCAACGGTACTTTCGTTTGGGCTTGTTTGGCTTATAAGCCATACTTTATCAGTTAATGAATAATATTTTTCTCTCACATCAAATTAGTCAACATTACTTTCAGCCATAATTTATCGGTCAATAAGTCCAGACGAAAATGGCGCAGATCTCGTGGAGGCGACGCGCTGATGTCCAGAGACACGCACGGGGCGCCTAGTAGTCTGTGTTGTCCGCATCCTGTTGTCCATCAGTTCATATCCGGCAAGACGAGGAGCTGTCATGGACTATTTGTCACCTCAAAGTCTTCAAATAGTACGTGGTCCTGGCCTCCTCCTCGACGTACGAGGGCCGAAGGGGAAGGACAAGGGGAGTTCGTCGGCTCTTTGGTCGCCGCTCACTCGACTTGCTCTGCCTCCACGCTGCCCCTCCTGCTCCGCCTCTGCTACTGCATCGCAATGTCCCAGAGCGAGGCGGCCATACGCCGGGCGGGTGCGGTCGTGGCGCTCGCCGCGGCGTCCGCGCTCATGGCCATGGGCTTCCCCGCGGTCGAAGCGCGCGCGCATGTCGTGCTGCCCCTGCACGCCATCCTGCTGCTCGGCTGCGCCGCGGTGCTGCTCTCCCCGGCGCACGGCGCCGTGGCCGACCTCGCGCGCCGGCGCCGGGCCACGGAGGCTGGCCGGGGGACGGCGGCACTCGGCGCGTCGGCGCGTGCGCCCGCGGGATTTTCGCTGCGGTGGCTCGGCTTCGCCGGCATCGTGCTCTACACGCTCTACGTGGCCGGCTACGTCGCCGCGCGGAACGAGGCCGCCGCGGAGGCGGTGGCGGCGTGGCCGGACACGGTCAGAGATTTCCTCCTCTTCCTGTTGTTCTTGGTAGGAGTTTGGGCAGTCTGCCCGCCCATGGTCAGAGGAAGGGCTGCCCCGCCACCGCGGTCGTCGGCGGTGGCAGAGGAGGAAGACCCTGACAGCGTGGAGGTCAACGCCATGGCTCCTGCACGCGTCGTTGTTGAATCAAAGGTTTGGAATATCCATGTCTTTGCTCTTACTTAGGGGCTGTTTAGTTACCCAAAATCCAAACTTTGACACTATGCAAAAAAAATTCTCCGTCACATCAAACTTACGATACATGGAGTACTAAATGTTGACGAAATCAAAAACTAATTGCACAGTTTAGTTGTACTTTGCGAGACGAATATTTTGAGCCTAATTTATCAATGATTGGACAATTATTACCAAATACAAACGAAATGTTACACTGTGCTACCGTGATTCCGACGACGCCAACTTTCGGCAACTAAACCAGGCCTATCTTGAATCTCTAAAGGTCAGCCGTTTTATCAGAGACTAGGTGCTCCTGCTCCTACTAAACGTCTCTCTGTGACTTTGTTTTGCCTCAGCTCTGACCACGGCGGCGGGGAGAGGAAGAAAAGCTCTAACAGATGGCGATTGTATCATATCATAAATAAAGAGAGCCAAGATAGTACTAGTATAGTAGCTGTAGCTCTTCTTTGCCACAACTACTAGATTACTACTACTTTTGTGCATCCTTTGTTCAGTATTTCACCCCCTCTGTACAGTTTTTTTTTTCTTTGTCGAATGAGATCTTTGTACATCATTGATATACAGCCTCTTCGGTTGGCTGGTTCGTATCGTTGCTGGTTCGTGAAGAAGTACTGCTGGCTGGTTTGTGTGAGAGAAAAATACTGTTCCGACTAGAAATTTACGATCGTTTACGACAAGCCACAGTCAAACGAACAGGCTGATAGGCTTTGAGTTCTGTATGCAGTAGTATTTGAGTTTTCGGAGTCCTTGGAACTGTCCAAACTTGACATCACAACACAACCGATTGGCCGAAGAAATGAAGTTCATGTTCCGAAAGACGCAATTTGTGTGTGTGTGTCAGCGTGTGTATCTTCTTCTGATCCTAAAGAAACCAGCGAGTAAGTACTGAGCAAATATTTAGGCACTCTTAAACTAATGGCCCCGTTCGCTGGTCTTAAATTTGGCTGAAACTGACTGAAAAACACTATTCCAGCTGAATTGTTGGAGAAGAAAACACTTTTCCGGCTAAAAAAAAGCCAAACAAGTCAAATATGAGGTAAGCCGCCATTTGTATCTCGTGGAGTGTTGAACCCTGCGCTGACAAATGCTCATGTGGACTTTCTCCGTCCCATGAGGCAGAAAGTTCTTTTCCTGCTTAGGCAGTAGGCACTGACGGACGGGCTTTCAGATTGTTAGTACTTGACCGACAAAACTAGTGTTTTCTGAAGATACGCTTGTGCTACTCCAGCAGCAGTTGAAGCCGTTGTTGCTGGTCTTCTTCATCCGTAGCTGCTACAGCAAGCACTTCCGAGCAGGTTGTACATTTCTATAGCTACGAATACATTACATAAATTGAAATGATGGTTCTTATCGTGTTGTTGACTTCTCGTCGTAGGAATGTGTTTGGAAGGAGCCAAGACTATAGATATGTATAGCATACATATGCCCTTTTACAGCTGTTTCGCTCAATGTCAATCCATAAACAAACGAGACATTAACGAAAAGTAGGGGTCCAGACCAGAGTTAGAAATGGGCGAGGAAGACTCATCGTTGCTGGGCGCTGGCGACTCCACACCCCTGAACCTCTAAACAAACTAGGAGGAAGATCATTGCCGAAAGAAAACGAATCTAGCTAGCCGTCGCTCTCAAGCCAGAAGGATTAATTCATAGCACACGTCACATCAATGAAGAATTCAAGATGCATTTAGTTAAACACCACCCACGTCATGGACAAATTCGCATTGATGTGCTAGGAAGTACGTAAACTTTTTCGAAAGATCGGTACTACTATAAACTGAAAATCGTGGCTCTTCCTGCATTGTCGTCGTAGGAAGGTGTTTGGAAGGAGCAACGAGCGGATCCAGCCGCAGGCACTGAAAATCGTTGCTCGCCGCGGCGTCAGCAACCAAGCTCGAGAGACCGGACTGCCCGAGCAAGAGTCCAGAAGAGAGAGACTGCGCTGCCGCCCTCAACGTGCCTGTCGTCTGTCTTAGCCTTCGTCGAAGAAGAAACCCTCTCCCGTGTTATATACTTGGACAGATTTTATTAGATTCAGGGAAGATCGACCAGCTCTAACACTAGTTCGATTTGTTAGGTGTCGCGGCATCGCGCCTTGCATCGATCGATGAGACGGGCAGAAAGAGACGAGGAGATGACGTTAATTAAATCGTTCATCCAACATTCCTACGGTAAGGTTTGCGCTAGTTCGCGGCTGCCGCTCGGAGTACTCCCTCATCCCTCAGTCCCACAAATAAATGCAAGTCTAGGACTTCAATGATTCATGTTTGACCATTTGTCTTATTTAAAAAATTTAAATGAATACTATTTATTTTGTTGTGACTTATTTTATCGTTAGAGATACTTTCATAATAATTTATTTATTTTATTATTTGTACACAAAAAATTAAATAAGATAAATGATCAAACAATAATTGTGAAAGTCAAAGAATTACATTTATCTGTGGGACGGAGGGAGTACACACTTCACGTTGTCGCCGTCGCCTGCTTGTCCATGCCACTATGCCAGTACATATGAGACGTGACAGGCTGACAGCGTCCTGCTTGACACTTCTGACTAGACGATCAATAACGTCCAAAGTCAAGTCTTCTCTCTGTTTTTTGGAATGCAGAATTTCTTTTTCATTACTACAATTTCCCTGTAAATTAAACTGATTTCTGTAAAATTCAGATATGATTCCTGCGAAAGAATTGTTGGTTTATCGCAATGAACTAGAATTGTTGATATCATTAATGATTTTATTTCAAATAACACTAAGACAATGATACTGTTCAAAAAAAGATTATGCAACCAAGGGTTGAATATGTACGATTCTTGGTTTATCGCAATGATGTACATGTTATTATCGTTCCATTTTTCTAAGCCGGTAGGGCCTATTTTGGGGTTTGGAACTGAAGGATCGAAACGGGCGACCAAAGGGGGATGAATGGTCGCGGAAGCCAAAAATAATTTCTAACCCTTCTCCTAAACACAAAACCTGATTAAATCACGTTTTTCAAATCTGGCCAGAACTCTATGTACCTAGTAAACCTGATGTGGACGAAAATCCGTAACTCCGATCGACCTAAAAATTTGTCAGATTAAACTAGATGAAATTACGAAACTAACCCAACTGGAATCACGTCAATCGGACTTACGGATCTTGAGATAAAAATAAAACAAGCAGACTATGTCAGATGCTGACGAGAATTGTAAAGAACCAATCGAGATGCACAAGATCAATCATTATAGATGAAAGATTAAATTGAGTAATTGAACTTACAAAAGTGCATCTAGCCTCCGCCCGAACATCCTCCCTCTCTTAATCGGAGAGATCAACAAAAACCTCTCACTAGAATTCAAACCCTAGGCTAGACCGGAAAGAGGAAAACTGAACCGTGGAACCCGGGGCATGAGTACTGTTCACGGGTACTGTTCACGCGTGAATAGTAACTCACCGAGAGTCCAAAACGTTCCGCTCCCTTCTCAACCCTAGGTGCCACATATTTATATCTCCAAAGGGTGGCACGACCTATTTTCACATAACCCCTACGCTAAATAAATCCAACGTAGGGGCGTAAATTCCAATTACGTCCTCCATAGCAAATTCCACGATGTCCGCGATCCCTCCATCTCCGCGATGTGATCCTCGCGATGTCGCCGCACGACCATCCGAAATCGTATCGCGATCGCCGGAATTTCCATCTTCGGCCAACGCACGCCGCACGAGCGTCCCGGTACGATGCATGGCTTTGTGGCTCAACCAGCGAACCCCGGATTTTGTGGCGTAATCTGGAAACCTCCCTCGACGTCCTCCCACCGTGTAGCCAGGTACAGTAGACGTACACCACACGATCGCCTGTCCCTCGAACGCAAGCCTCGATCCGCCCTTCTCCGCCCCCGCGGTTTTTCGACGCGGCATCCTATCTTCGTTCTTCACTCGTCGCCGCATGTACCTTGTCTCCACCTGTCACCTGCAACCACAACCTGCCAAGAGACACGTCACACGCACACCGTGTTGTCAATCGCTCATCACCAAGGTGCTAGCCCACTGGCATATCAGGAACAAGGCCTCAGATTTTGCCGGCAAGGGCTGCATTGGCGGCAGCCAGTCTCTCACCCTCACATATTTCCCCTACGATCTCTGCAATCCTCCACCCACAGACCAAGATTCCTGACAACGAGAAATAGCAAGCTGGTAGATACATAGTGTCTGTATATTAGCACCATAAAGCCATCAACACCCCCTTACATAGTGCAGGTTCAACCGTGCAATTGGTAAGCCCAACAAGTACACAAATTAGCAGCTGGTAGATACTAGGTTAGGTAAACATTTATACATCAGCTAACTTTCTGCCACCCAAAAGGTTCAAGACACCCAGCAATTTCCAGATGCGAGCTTGTCCAACGCTCCCGCCTCCATAACTGAGTCAAGGAACAAGGAAACATGTTAACATCAGGATAGGCATTCATCATCCTGAAATTGTGTAACGTTCACTAATTTCTACAAAACAGTAAGAAGTCAAACAAGGAGAGTCACTTGCAATGGAAGTACAGTAAGTTTTAGAAACAAACATCTCTTTGGTTCAAACTGTGGACATGTCAAATTAAGAATAAGAAGACAATGTGCCAAGCTATCTGCGCTTCCAACAACAGCTAAGGCAATATGCCTTCTGACAAATACTAAACAAACAATTATCTTGCTAAACTTACAGAAAAAGTAATATTTTACCCAAAAAAAGTACAGACATGAAATTGTGTAAACTACTACTACAAACCTACAAGAGAAAGGTGGAGCACAGAGTTCAAGTACCAATGAAATTTCTCTTGTGCAAAAAAAAAAAAACTCACTAAAGCAGCATAGGTCCTTGTATTTTCAAAATTAATGGAAGTGAGATTATAAACATTGAAGTTTGTTGATCAAAAGCTGAAAGTTCAAATACAATGTGGAAATGGGAGAATTTACCCCAAAAAAAACAGAAGTATGAAACTCTGATTCAACCATTTCAAACAACGAAGGTCAAATTTTACCTGTGCTCCAATCACCATGTTAGAAGCTACTAGTTTCATCAGTGCTCACTTTCAAAGCACGAAGTTGCTCGAATTATGTAGACCTGCACCACTTGCACAAGAGAAATTGCTTGGTCAGCATTATTACAATCATAGATTTCTCCTAGTTAGTCCTTAAGAAAAACAGATGGTACTGGAACAACATGATAGATAAGAGGCCATGATAACATCTGAATCTGATAACTGGAAACAATTGAAGTAAATTTGTACAAAGGTCAAGTTTGAAACACGACAGATTTTTATTTCTTTCTAAAGAATCTTTGATTCTGTAAATTTGGGTTATTGTTATTCAGTTCCCTGCAGCAACACTCAGCCACCATGCAAGTTCCACTGACAATTCAGACATGTTCTTGCTATGCAAAATAGATCTCAATCACCTTGAACTTTGTCTGCTCAATCAGTTGGAAGACCAGGCAATCTCCATCATGCAGCTTGTGCTCGATGGCGAAACCCTGTCCATCCAGCTGCTGAGGCCAGCCTTCGTTGCGAGGTAGAGCGTGTCTGACTCGTCATCCTCCTCATCCACCAGGGTGATCGTCTCATCACTCTTCGGCAGGTGCTTCCGGCAGAAATACGTCGGGAGGCCCTGCGATTTCACACGCCAACCAAACAAGAATTTACGTCGATGGGGGATGAATGAATTAATAATCGAAAACAGCAGGACGTGCCGAACTGAAGCTTCCTCTAGTTTACCAGCCAGAAGCCTCTGGTGACATGGGACTGTATCATGGGCTGGATGAAGATGGGGAAGCTGGAGCCCAGATCTTGCACAAGCTCCTCAGCCTTAGAGATGGCGTAGCTCCTCTCGGCAGCGTCCAGCGGCAACCGCGCATTATACTTGAGCTTCCTGACCCTGACCTGCAGAAATGCCGATTGGATAAAGAAAACCCAGAGAAAAGAAGGCCTCGAGCGACACAAGTTCACACTGACATGGTGGTACACGGGCTTCTCGGGGAGGTCGGCGAGTCGGCCGGACCGCCGTAGCGGCTCCGCGCCGGCGGCGGCACTGTCCCGCGGCACCCGCGCCTTTCCCTTCTTGGCCTGCAGAAAAAAGCCGATTTGGATAAAGTATACCCAGAGAATGACAGAAAAGAAGGCATAGAGCGACACAAGAAACAGCTATCAGTCAAGAAACCGGGACAGACCGACGAGGGTTTGGCAGCGGCGGCGGCCTCTCTGACGGCGGCGGAGAGGTGGTGGACCTGCAGCTCCTCCAGCTTCCGCTTGTTCGCCTCTATATGCCTCTGCCGCTGCTCCTCGTACGCCACCGCCACCGCCTCCGCCATCTCCCTTCTCCCTAGTCTGTTCCCCCACTTGGATTTCTTTGAGCAGCTTGGGGGAGGAGAGCAGACGAGGCGGCGGTGCAGAGAGTGGTTTGTGGACCCGATCCAGGTGCACACGGACGGCACTAGGGCTCCGAAATTGAAAATTTGTTAAGGATGCAGTTGGCCCATCCCTACTTTCTCGAATCCGAACTATCCTTTGTCTTGTGATCGCGTCGGCCCCGCACGGCGCACGCCCGGGCCCGGCCCAAACTGACGTGGACGTCCGGCCGCTCAGCACAAGGCGCGCCGACCGCCCAGCGTCCTACTCCTATTTTGCAAATCACAGCAGCTGCGCAGTCGGTAATTCCCATTGTCCCAGCTCCAGCTCCTGCCCAACGCCCCAACCAACCTCGCATGGGCACAGTGCACCGGCACACGAGCGGCCGTACTGGCTCCGTTCGAAAGGCTGAAATTGGCGGGAAAAATAAGTCAAAGCTAAAATATTATGAAAAAAAACAATATTTTGACTAAAAAAATGAAGCTGAATAAATCGGTTTTTAAGGTAAGCCGAACAGAGCCACCATCTTCGTGATGGAACGAGAGTACGACACGAATGAGAGATTCGCAACCTGCTGGCCTTTGCTCACCGCGGCGTCTGCAACCAAGCACGAGACCGGACTGCCCAAGCAAAGAGTCCGTAAGGGCGTCCCCAACAGCTGACAGGTTTGCTAGCTCAGCTCGCACATCTCCTAGAGTTTTCCAAGTCACTGACACGTTTCCCGCTATCTGCCTTTTTATTTTTTAATAATTCTTAGTCACCACAGCTGCTGGCGATTTAGAAAGGTTATTGGGGACGCCTATGAGCAACCACAAATAAGCCTGTTCGTTTCGTTGTAACGATCGTTGATTATTTACCGTTGGCTGGTTTATTATGAGAGAAAAATATTGTTCCAGCTTAAAATCCACGATCGTATGCTCAAAAGCCGTCCATAGCGATAAAAATAATATCTATTAGCTAGCTGAAATACTATGAGACTAGTCTATAAAGTAGTCCATAGTAAAAGGTATTCATAAACTTATGGACTGCCCATAGTGAATAAAAAAATGTTACTTTTTCTTCCTCCTCCCCCTCTCTTTTCAGATCTTCAGCCTGTTCGGCAAGCCTGAATTGGCTGGCTGGTGCTCGGGCTGGACCAGCCAGCCCAGCCAGCCAATTCCAGTATCTAGCCAACAGCTGGTTTTTAAAATTTCATATAATGGCGCCAACAGCAACAGGTGATTTTCAGCCAATTCTAGCTCATGCTGATTTTAAAATTTTAAATTCAAATTACTAGCCAATCCTAGCTCATGCTGATTTCAAATTTTCAGCCAACAACAACAGATTCAACCAACAATTTACAGTCCATTTGTTCCATCCATACAACACACATACAACATTTGTTCCATCCATAACTGAGAGGCAGCAGTTTATAACCTAAGCAGCCATAACTGAGAGGCCTACACATTCACATATCTCAAAATTTGATCTCACAAAGTCCTTGAAATCCCCAGGCCACACTATTCTCCACCACAGCGTTTTGTACCCCCTATGGCCACAGGTTTCTGCAGGCTCTCCTTCCCATCAGTAGCTTGATTTTCAGCAGGGTGGCTGTCAACTTTCTATTCATGACCCGCAGGGTGAAAATGGCAGTTGAAATAGTTTCTCAACATCCAAATAAGGGTAAACACTACTGATGGATACCATGAAACTAGCTAAATAGTGTCAAATTGCCAATCCACATGAACTTATAATAGGAAAAATGCTCAAACCAATTCTACAGAACCTCCACTGCTGCATATAATCCGTAGCAACAAGGCTATGAACTTGTTCATGTTCAAAGGAAATATTAGGGAACATAAGCTAGATTTTCATAGTTCTCATGTTAACAAGGGAACTGTAAGTGCTAGCATTCATACAACTGCAATAGAAGAGGGCTCATTACATGAAGTAGATTGGTACTCACACACCTCAACTGGATGCTGACGCTTTGATCTTTTCTCCTGCATTATCTTTTCACGGTCATCATTAAAACTAAAGTCATCCAAGATGGATGTCTTGCAGACATGATCCTTGAAAATCTTTAAAACTTGAAGGCCTTGGTCAAGCTTAACCTGCAGACACCATGAAAAAATATGGAAAAACTTAGCTACCGCAACATTAAAAGAGTTAGACATAAAAATCTGAAGGGCAATTTTCCATTTCTCTTAAGAGAGTATTGGCTTCCTGATTCATGCATATCAAGATTTTCTACTACAATGTGTTACCATCGACAATCAGTGGAGAAAACTAACAAAATAAGAGAAAAACTAAAAGGAACTTAACTCAGCTCCTGCGTATCTCTGCTGTTTGTAACTGGTTTGTTTTCGTTATACTCAAGAATGATGTGCTTCAACGAGCTGTTAGGGATGTCCTTCACAATGTGTCACTTGACAGGGAAGCAACCAGTCCACTTGTCCTGCTGCCAGAATTCAACTATCTTGTTAAAATCAACCCGACCCACCATCTCAGCCAGACCAAGAAACTGTCCGCTGGTATTAACCTGAAAAATCGAGGAAGACAAGTAACATCAACATCCAACCTTACACACAGGTTCACAGAAGGGGAAAAGGCTCTTTAATAGAGGATAAGGATCAAACTTATAGAAAACAACAGGAACACATGACAACTGCTTGATTTTTCCTTAGCCTCTTAATAAGCAGCATCCAGATTCAGCAGCAATATGCCCAGAGCAAGTCAGCAGGCACAGAAAGATCCCCAGGCCACGAGATGTGTAGATGAACCTGCATGACTGGTAATTTTTCAGCATGGTGCTACCCATTCACATATCTCAAAAACACATACCACTCCTGATCCTACCATTGCAATTCTACCAGCAATAATAGGTTCACATGATTGATGTGTAATCAACTATGCAAAGAAAAAATTAGTATACTAACAATTATCTAATTTTAATTTTGAGGTGCTAATGTTTGAGGAGTAATTAACTACCACAATTCAGTATTGTAAACAACAGACAGATATATAGGAAGTAGCCGCATTACCTCAATTTTTCTAAATCAGATACCACTCCACATAACCATAGATATTAACTCTCTAACTCCAGAGGTTGGGGTTCCCCGATTTAGCTCAACCCACTCTGACAGCTCATACGAAGATGGATGAGCTCCGTACTTAAGCATCCACAAATAATTTTCTAAAGCAAAGCATGAAATGATTATCATAGCCTGCTTCATCCTCTTGCAGTACGGCACCCTGCTCAGAATATGCCAACGTTCTTTCAAGCCCCAAAACCTCCTTTCAACGACATTTCGCAACTTCGCATGAATGTAGTTGAATTTTTCCTCCCTCTGCAACTGATGCAACTCTACGCCCCTAAAATCGTTGATATGATGCCTTGTGTTTCTAAAGGGGGTCATGTAACCTGGCATGTCCGTGTAACCCACGTCCGCCAGGTAGTATCGGCCTACAAGATAAGACAACAGATCACCAATTAGTCATGTCAATAGATCACCAATAAGGACAAACAACAAGCAATCAAAGCATCACGAACCTGCTGGGGGATGTGGGAACAAACCGTCGTCCTGACAGTCTTTCAACACCACCATGTCATGGCATGCCCCCGCCTTCCTGGCCCCCACGTATGTGAAACGGCCATCCATATCCACGATGGCACAAACATTCATTGTTGTTTCGCCTTTCCTATTGAAGAAATCAACCTTTGCTTCAAGGTTAACCTCAACCTTTATGTGTGTGCCATCTATAGCACCTATGCATCCATCAAACCATGGTGCATAGCAGCAAGTTTTGTGGCTTACGCGTGCGTAGTTCCTATCTGCGGGCACTAGGACAGTATTTGCCCACCTATACATGACCTCTGCAGCTGTTGTTATCTTTCTGCTAACTGTATCTAAAGACCTTTCAAATCTATCTTTGCACTCTCTACTTGTAGATTGATGGGCACTGGTCCAGATGTACATGCCTAAAGCTTCTACCGAGGTACACTTATATGTTGATGGTAGGCCAAAAGGCAGCAGGGTGTCATGCAAATGCATGAAGGCATCATGCGTCATGCACAAATTGTCTATACATTTGGTTTGGTCGGCAAGGGTAAACTGCATCCATTGGGCTCTAGATAGTTTAGGAATGGGACAAGGAGGATTTACCTCAGGCATTTGCTGCGACATAATACCTTTCAACCTTAGAAGGACGACTGCTGCCTTCACTAAGATCACAGTGCTTGATCCATCACTAGAAGTGTCGCTGTACAATGACTCGTCAGTGCTGCTCATTATGCTACCTGCAAACGGGCACAAATCAGTAAGATGCTGATGTATATATTGGGAACAAAACATTTGCTAATAAGTGAACATGTCAAGTTACCTAAACTAGGTAGGTGGCATGACCACCTTAGACAAATGTATGTAAGGAATGAACAAGAGAAAAGTGATCCATGCATAAGGTCTTACAACGCTCACAACATGACACAAATATTTTATTTAAAACACGAGACAACGGCATGCACTTAGTTCTCCGCAACGGTCTTTGTTAAAAGAAACAAAACGAACATAATGAAATAACGAACAGAATCAACTCAACATGCACATGGTGGAAAACAGTAGAAAAACCATAGTACGAACAATAGTGCCGATCGCTAGGACTTTGTGGAGCACACGAAGCCCCATGTTACATTGATTCAGTTCAGCCAGCCCTCTTTAGTTTTCATATTAAGAAAAGCTCGACGACGAAGCCTGTTATTGCAAAGGTTAAGGGCTTGCGTGAATACTACATCAGTCTCGCTACAACCATCTTGTAACAGAATCTCATGGACTTGGGCCAACTCCTCAGCATCTGTGCCTTGATGGGCCTTCTAGGACCTAGCCTCCCTGATAATGTGGCCTAGGTCTTCAAGGCAGGTCTTCTATGGAATGGAGTCTTGCTACTCTTCTTACTGCGAGGACTGTTAACAGAATATTCCCTATGGACTCTCTTCGAGGGCTGAGAAACACTACGCTGTAGGACCGGCTCGTCCGACAAGGCCGAAGGAGTGCGAGGGCTTCCACTACTGGGTGTCTTGTTCAGGTTGATGGCCCCCCGCCGATACCAACTCGCCCCTGTCACGTGGGGTGCGTCCCAAAATCATGATCAGTTGCTCACAGCATTGGGGGCGTCTGAACTTGTCACGAACGGGTTGGCTACTTTCCTGCACGTGTTCCAGTGATGGCAAAGTTAGTACTGAGTTAGTGGGAACCTAACTGCTAAAAAAAGTCAAGGAAATGCGTGTAGTTAGTACCCGGGGCTGGCGTCGTACCACTCTGGGTCAGCTGTAACTTCTCTAGTAAGCGGGTCATGGCCTAGCCCAGTATGGGTCTGTCCGTCGCGCCAATTAAAATACAAACGTTTCAGCTCGTTGTACTTGTTCTAGCACTTTTTCTTGGTGTACCCGAGCCTCGTGACTTCGTTGAAGCCACGAACGACATTGGTCCACCCTAGTGAGGTTGGCGAAGTGGCGTTCTAATGACATAGGTCTTTCTGCTTGGTGATTAGGTCAAGAAGCAAAGAGCAGGTTCTATCATCCCAGGTAGCACGTTCTTGGCTCATCTGATGCAAGGATCGACATTCGAAGGCATTATGTACATGGATGCATATCTTATGTCATACGGAGGGTAGTTCCAGTATGCAAAGATGAGAGTGGGCGACGGAAAAGAGAACTTGCCTTTTTGAACCGTTTGCGGCGTGTTGAGTGGAGGTTGTGATCCCTGCCAGCAGGTGGAGAGCAAGACGAAGTCGACGACGCTGCCAGTTTGGGTAGCGTTGGTCAGCAGCGGATGAAACGTCTGTGGTGCAATCATAGAGCATACTTGTAAGATGTTAAATTAAGCAGTGTTGACAAAACTATAATGCATGCATATGACAGAGAAACCAATAGCCCCCGGCTATTAGTGCAAGAAGGGTCAAAATGAATAACTACGATAACACATAACATCTCATATTGCATACTGTGAACACGCATTTGTAGGCATACAAACATGTGATATCATCAGGAGTGCATGCATGTATTAATGTGAAACCCCTAGATCCAACAAATGGACAGGTAATGGACAAATCTTGTGAGATTGAATATTATCAGGATTTGCAAATCCTGATTAAAAACATAAGGATGTGACAACATGTATACATCTCTTACAGGCAAGCACAAATGGATTTTTATGCACCACTATGCTTAAAGTTTCAGCTGAAATGGATGTGGCAGCCTACCAACACTATTTCTCAATTAATCATCCACCCTGATGGTAGCCACAGTTCAAACAGGGTTCAGTAGTTTACTGCATGATTTCCTATAGCCATTTAGTAGTTGGTTCTATAATTTAAGAATACAACAAACAGGGTTGAGCGGATCTGTAGGTAAAGCAGATCTGTAAAATAGAAAGAAAAAAATAACAGTGCAAATTCATTACACAGCCAGAATTTCTTTCAGTTATTTGCAAATCTATAAAATTTTTCAGCTTGATACAAGCTGATCTAACACATATAAGAAACTTCCTCAAATACACGTATATTCAATCTCACAAGATTTGGGGATTTCTATCCTACTTATACAGGAAAAGACATGAATACATGTTGTATGTCAGATCTGGCCGGGTGAGACTGTGGTGGCGTCGGGTTCTAGGGGCTTACCGTGCCGGAGAGAGTCATCGTCAATGGAGGCGGGGTCGGGGAGAGAGGCGGAGAGCACTGTTACCGAGGCCCGACGAGAGTGCGGGGAAACCCTAGCCACGTGGGGGTCAACCTACAAGACGACGAGCTAGGGCTCAGAGGCTGCCGGGTGAGAGGACGACGGCGTGGGATTTGGGGATTACCTTGCTGGACGAAGGCGCCGTCGGGGAAGGAGGCGGGCGTCACTGTCACCGTAGGCCCGGCGAGGAGGACGGCGTAGAGAGGCGGGCGCGGACGGATCCGGTGGCCACCGACGAGGCCCGGCGACGAGCGACGCTTGTGCGGGGAACCCTAGCGACCGACGGGAAAGGGGAGAAAATGAGGGACTGCGCGATTCGGAGGGACGACCGAGTGGCTTATAACTAGCCGAACGGCTGGGGCTGGGCTGCCGAACGGCTGGGCTGATAAGCCCAACACCAACCAGCCTACCGAACATGCCGCTTATACATGATTGGATATGAAGAATTTTTTATATCAGATGGAACCCAGGGGGTGTTCGACTGGTATGGTTGTGGAGGAATTTGGATGGTCTGGAGGAATTCTGGAGGAATTTGTGAGAGGAAAATATTGTTCCAAATGAAAAAAGAAACGGATCAAGCCGGGTTTAAGAGCACGTGAATAGGGCCAGACTACTTGTTGACTAAAACATTGTGGGAACAAAACAATAGCTATGGACTGATCACATGTTAATTTGTTATATACTTGGACAGTTTTTGTTAGATTCAGGAAAGATCGACCAGCTCAACACTAGTTCGATTTGTTAGGTGTCACGGCATCGCGCCGTGCATCGATGGATGAGACCGGCAAAAGAGACGAGGAGATGCCGTTAATTAAATCAACGAAGTCTTGTTCAGCGTCCTGCTTGACACTTCGAACTTGACGATCGATAACGTCCAAAGTCAAGTCTTCTCTCTGTTTTTTTAGAATGCGGATTTTTTTCATTACTATATTTTCCCTATAAATTAAACTCTGCGAAATTCCTTCATCCCAAATAGACTCGCACAGGACTCGCAGAAGGGATTAAAAAGAAAGAGAGGTGGAAGGGATAGCTGGACTTGATGGTATAGCCGTGTGGGCGTAGCCGGCTAGAGCCGCCCCTGAGCATCTATGTACTGATGTCTAGATGCTCCCCCCGCCCCCCCCCCCCCCCCCCCCCCCTCCCCCGCGTCGAATTCAAAAGAAGACACGGAGGTAAAAGGGCTGTTTGATCCATTAGTTAATATAATACTGTTAGAAGCTAAAATTATAAAATTGACTTGCTAATAATCCTGCTAACAAATCAGTAGGTGGATGTACTTCTCTCCATCCTAAAAAAACTTGATGTTTTAGCAATTCGAACTAGGTTAGGCTCATATCAACTTGAGATTGTGGTATGCATGCCTCCATGCATTCTTTTTAATTACTGATTTATTTTCTTAATTATCATTGATCACCTTCATAAAACCTAAGTACACGGCTAAATTCAATGAGCACTAATTGACTAATCTATCCTAAAAAATCCTAAGCATCATGTTTTTTTGGGACAGAGGTAGTAGAATACAAAGTATCCCAGGAATTCTAGGACATTTTAGGCCCCGTTCGCTTGTCTTAAAAATGGCTTGTTCGGCTTCTTTTTTCAGCCGGAATAGTGTTTTTCTCTCACAACAATTCAGCCGGAACAGTGTTTTTCAGCCAGTTTCAGCCAAGTTTCAGACCAGCGAACGGGGCCAAACCAGATGAGAAATGACGTGCCATCTTTTCTGGTCAGCATATTCGGGTTAGTAATATAAAAAATGACAGGTATGTATATGAATGTTGTCTTTTTAAAACTGAGTTAGGCCTTGTTTGATTGTTTTCAAAATCAAATGGATTGAAAGGGTTGGAGGGGGTTGAGTAGATTTTTGACTTGTAGGAAATTTAATCCCCCTCTTAATCCCTTCCAATCCCCTTGGTTTTAGGATCAAATAGGCAAGGCCTTAGTGGGTTAGCTCATCTAAAAACCCTTATAATTTTGGGCGCTGGCGTGCAGGATTTGGAAGTTCGGCACGCACACCTCTTGCACAGTAGTTTTTAGTGGAAAAACACACACACACACATCAGCTCTTCTACCCTAACTCCTGCGCCCTCGCCCTCTCCGCCACCGCCTCGTCGTGGTGAGCTAGGGTTTCGACGGAGCTTCGTGGTCGTGGTCGTGGCCTCACCCGCGGCGCCACCTTCTTCCCCTCCCGCCTCCCCCCGCCGACGCCACCATGGCCGAAGCTCCCCCGCCCCGACCTGGCCCGGCCGCCGCTGCCGCCACCAGCTCCCCTAAATGGCCCGTCGGCCATCCCCCACCGCCTGGCCATCCTTCCTCCCCCCGGCCGGGCCCTTCTATACCCGCCGGAGTTGGAGAAGATAAGGGGAGAGCTCGTCGGAACCCTAGAAAGCAAATCCCAGAGGAGGAGGCCTACATAATGGAGGGAGTAGTTCATTAATTGATGAAGAGGTTGTAATAGTTTATATAGCTCTCTAACCAACTATTAGCAAGTAAATCAAAATGGCCCCTTCTACTAATTAGCTAGCCCTAATTTATAGCACTATATATAATCTAAATAGGATCTAAAATTTGAGAATCTTTTTTTTAAAAAAGAAAAAATGACAATTGACTAGGCCATGCCAACGTCGAATTAGGTTGTATTCCCTCCGCCTTAAAATTTTTGCAATTCTATGACCATGCACAAGAACCAATGTTAGATCAAAATTATGAAAATACCCTTATCATAATAGTGCTGACACTCTGATGTGCTGGTACGCTGCTGCATGCAGTCCAGACTTGCACAAGCCAACATCAGCAAAAATCGTGGCCAGGAAATAAACTTGAAGCTTCTGGACGCCTGTACCATGTCCACACCACTATGGCCCACAACCTGGTGCATTGTACGGCCTAGTAGCTATTAGCTACAATTGCAAACTCCTGCGCCCTCGCCCTCTCCGCCACCGCCTCGCTGTGGTGAGCTAGGGTTTCGACGGAGCTTCGTGGTCGTGGCCGTGGCCTCACCCGCGGCGCCACCTTCTTCCCCTCCCGCCTCCCCCCGCCGACGCCACCATGGCCGAAGCTCCCCCGCCCCGACCTGGCCCGGCCGCCGCTGCCGCCACCAGCTCCCCTAAATGGCCCGTCGGCCATCCCCCACCGCCTGGCCATCCTTCCTCCCCCCAGCCGGACCCTTCTATACCCGCCGGAGTTGGAGAAGATAAGGGGAGAGCTCGCCGAAACCCTAGAAAGCAAATCCCAGAGGAGGAGGCCTACATAATGGAGGGAGTAGTTCATTAATTGATGAAGAGGTTGTAATAGTTTATATAGCTCTCTAACCAACTATTAGCAAGTAAATCAAAATGGCCCCTTCTACTAATTAGCTAGCCCTAATTTATAGCACTATATATAATCTAAATAGGATCTAAATTTGAGAATCTTTTTTTAAAAAAAGAAAAAATGACAATTGACTAGGCCATGCCAACGTCGAATTAGGTTGTACTCCCTCCGCCTTAAAATTTTTGCAATTCTATGACCATGCACAAGAACCAATGTTAAATCAAAATTATGAAAATACCCTTATCATAATAGTGCTGACACTCAGATGTGCTGGTACACTGCTGCATGCAGTCCAGACTTGCACAAGCCAACATCAGCAAAAATTGTGGCCAGGGCCTTATTTAGATTGCAAGTTTTTTCACTCTCTTTTCATCACATCAAATCTTTGGACACATGCATGGAGTATTAAATGTAGATAAAAAAATAATTAATTACATAGTTTGATTGTAAATTACGAGACGAATTTTTTGAGCCTAATTAGACCATGATTGGACAATAATTGTCAAATACAAACGAAAGTACTACAGTGCCAAATACTAATTCCTAGCCCCAATCTAAACAAGGCCTGAGAAATAAACTTGAAGCTTCTGGACGCCTGTACCATGTCCACACCACTATGGCCCACAACCTGGTGCATTGTACGGCCTAGTAGCTATTAGCTACAATTGTAATGTTTGTGAGGGCTTGTTTAGTTGTGTGAAGTTTGAGATTTTGCTACCGTAGCACTTTTGTTTTTATTTGGCAATTAATATTTAATCATGGACTAATTAGGCTCAAAACGTTCGTCTCGCCATTTCCAACCAAACTGTGCAATTAGTTTTTTTTCGTCTACATTTAATGCTCCATGCACGTATCGCAAGATTCAATGTGATGGCTACTGTATCACTTTTTGGGAAAAGTTTTTGGAACTAACCAAGGTCTGAGATAAAATTTAAACTTTAGAATTGCAATATTTTTGGAACGGAGGGGGTAGACCGGAAAAAATGGGTACGTCCGGGCCGTACGCGGCACTGTACGGACGAAAATAACGACACCTGGAGCTCTGGCTCGGCACATCTCCGTAGATTTCTTGGCTCGGCTGAACACCAGGATTTCTTGACACGTCGTTTCACTGGTCCATCCGCACAGTGCCACGTACGGCCCGGCCATACCCAAATTTTTTCTGTTGTGGACACCGTGACGAGCATCGTCTACACATCGTCAAAGGCCGCGTTTTTTTTTACAACAAAGGCCGCGTTTGTTGGAAAACTAAAGTGCAATTGCGTGAACTTAATCTCGAGCTGCTGTTCACGGTGGCATAAGCTGGAGTCTGGCCAGATCTGACTGAGCAGCCGAGAAGCCTGATGAGGTGAAAAAAATTGTAAAAAATTAAAAAAAAAATCCGACCTGCCGGATTCGAACCAGCGACCTAAGGATTTTTCTGCGAATACTACAGTCCTCCGCTCTACCAACTGAGCTAAGGTCGGTTTTATGCTGGAAGATTTTAATTATTCGCTTTTAAACCAATTGTTGTGACACAAACAAAACTAGGCCTTGTTTAGATTGCAAATTTTTGTAATCTGGACACTGTAGCACGTTTCGTTTGTATTTGACAAACTTTGTCCGATCATGGACTAACTAGGCTCAAAAGATTCGTCTCGTGATTTACAACCAAACTGTGCGATTAGTTATTTTTTTTATCTACATTTAATGCTCCATACATGCGTCCAAAAATTGATGTGATGAAGAGAGAGTGAAAAAACTTGAAATTTGGAGGTGATCTAAACAAGGCCCTAGTCTATTTTGGCCTACGGAGAGTAGCAGCGGTATGACAGGCCCTGAATATACTCAAGCAAGGGTGTACGTGTACCGTGTACTCAGTGGTAAATGGGTACGGATGCACCCATGAAAAAAATATAATCGACCTGTTTGCTGGTTGGTTTCTGGGCTGGTTTGGGCTGGCTAGTGCTGATTTGTTGTGAGAGGAAAATACTGTTGACTGGCTGGTTTGGACCGGCTGAAACCACCAAGCGAACAGGGTGAATACCAGTAAGCAGAGTCAAATTTTTACCTTGATTATGGCTCAAATTGTCATGTCCACAGGTACGAGGTAGGCGTACCCTCTTCGATTTGCTTTATCTTCGCCATCACATGTACTAGTCAACATTACTATTACTATTATGCTTCATGCTCCGCGTAGTTTTCAACTCTCTACTCCTGTTTAGCGAAAAACAGTTCCATGGCATAGTCGCGGGGAAAAAAAAACTGATTTGTGCTGCGCCACTGCCCACTGCCCTTGAACATTGGTATTCGTCATCTAAACATGCATACTCCGTACATACGATGCAGCTTTAGAGACATCGAGCGAAGAAACAAAATAGTAGACGCGACCGCGATGTGAAAAAAAATGGAAACGATCGGACATGCTTAAAATGCAAGCATGCCATGATGGCTCCGTTAGCTTCGCTGAAAAATTAAGCTGAAATATCGTTCCGACTGATTTGTTGTGAGAGAAAAACACCTGTTTTAGCTAAAAATACAGATTATAAGAGAGCAAGCGCCGATATGGCCACGTATGTGTAAACCAATTTTGCATTTTCGTATGGAGCTGGTTCAGCACGCAGCACTTGTCACTATCATCTGTACTGTGTACAACATCTTCTTTCAGTGAAAAAGGACTTACTGTACTAGAGACCCGGATGTTTCGCTCGAGCCAGGCAGCCAGACTGCGCTCGTCCACGTGCCGATGGCGAGCCCTGGCCGGTGACCGGTGGTGCGCCACGGCCGACCGCCATGCATTGCCTCGCTCCGTCGTTCTGTGTCCGGCGGCGGTACGGTGTAAGCGGCTGCTAGCCCCTTGCGACGGCAGGGAGCTGAAAGCGAGCGCTGCGGCGGCATCGGGCGGTGCCGCCGGCGCTGGTAGCGGCGGCGGCGACGAGAAGGCCACGGGGTTGCCGCTGATCCCGACGCTGCCGCCCTTGCTCAGCCCCGTGGTGCGGCTCCCGCCCGTCGTTCCTGGCCTCCCTCCGGCTCGCGAGTCCGATAAGTCTCCGTGATCGTGCGCGAGCTAGGCTAAGCATGGGTGCGGCTCGGGGCAGCTCCTGCTCATGAGCCCAACAAGTTGCCACGTTCATGTCTTTGTCATGTACCTTTCGTGGTTTCTAGCTACCTGTCATTTTGTGTTGTGTGGTGATGTAACATTGTAACAAAATACGCGTCAGAGTTTGTGCTTTTGAGATAATCAGAGTTTGCATCTCGTAATACTTCGTCCCAGAGCATTTCGTTGATGTCCACGGACCTTAATTAATCCGTGTCTGCTGGTCGCATCTATTGATGCTATGCTTCATTGTAACCACAAACCAGTAAGCAGTCATAACTACGCACGGCAGTAAAATACTCAGGTGCAGTATCAGCAAAGATCCAAGCTCGTCTGCACCCTCTATGTAAAAAACCAATTGCATAAAAATTAGCACTATATATGTTTAGAAGCTACTTAGAAGGACCAAATGTGAAGTAATTTCAAAACAAATTGCATAAGCAGGTGGCTAATTGGTGAGACGAATCTATTAATCCTAATTAGCCTATAATTAGCTTATATGATGCTATAGTAACATGGTCTAATTAACCGAATTCGCTTACCATTTCACCACCGAAATTCTTGACAACCGATTTTACCGAATGTGCAGGCCTACTTCCGAGGGAAGCATGGGGTCACTAGCTCACTGCAAAGCTACAGTTGCATATGCTTGTCCAACTTATACATCATGCTGGATTTGCAAGAATCATACAGCACAGGGCACCATAAATATATCAATAAAGTCTCGGTAACACCAAACAACCACTACAGATACAGCAGATTGAGCCCTACAAATTTCATGTTATAGATGCGGGAATGCTGCCCACAAGTTTTTAGTATGTAACTCGCATAACTTCTTTTTACAGCTGTTACCGCTCGCCGAGGGCAAACTTTTGGCTCGGGAGATCGTTTTAAGTCAGGTCATCCTCGTCCAAGGATTCCTCGCCATCATCAGCTTTCTTAATGGCCTGCAGATCACCAGTCGGTAGCTTTCGTGCAAGCCTAATTACCTGAATTAATGTACGGAACCAACTGTTACCACAAATCCCAAGCATACACAGGCACCAACCAAGTAGTATAGAAATACAATCAGCCAGGCAAACATTACATCAGAATGAATGCAAACTGTTCTAGACTAGAGAATATATGGGACGTTTGATGATGCGGTAGTAAGACAAGTGCAGAAGTGCTAAACGGAAATACAGTTAATCAAGGTTTCTTTTCTCACAATATTGGTTCTATGAATAATGAAGGCACCATGCACATCACTGCTGAAATCGGTGAACATCAGAAACGGAAGATACACCATCTGTGCACATCACTACACGATGCAGCATGACTCCCGATAGATTCAAGGCTCGTTGTGTATATGGAGATTAGAAAGAACAGGTTCTACAAATGATATTCCCAGCTCCTTGTTCGCCATTTTATGGACATGCAACACCAGATGGCAACTTCTGATCCATTTAGACACTATTCCATTGCTGATACAATTCAGCATGCATTGCTTTTTATAGAGGAAATGAAAATAATTACCACATGGTCAAGGTGATTGAAGGCACTTGATTGAGAGAATGCGTTTGATTTCTTCAGCATCACCTTCCTCATAAGCAGACAATAGTTTTGTTGCGCATCGATTCTGGTCACTATTGAGGAAGGCTTGAACCCTGTTAAACGATAATGAAACGTTTTCCTTTACACTTCACGGTTTGATGGGAGAAAAATGGCACATGGACACAAATATTATTATACAAAAAACAAAATTTCACCAATGTACAACTTACTCTGAGCAGTCATTGTAGCATTTCTGAGCTTGCTGAAAGTCATGTGCATAAAGATAGATGATGATCGCACTCAGATAAGCCTGAATGCCAGAAACGAATTTTGAATGAGACAAGTTTGTGTTCAAGACATTCATGAAGCAAGTTTTGTTTTCAAGAAATGATCACAGACAAAGCTGCAAGATACAAATATAATGTGCCAATTTATAAAATTCTCAAATCAATAATACACATGGAGTTTCTGAATAATTATGTAAGCACATTTCAGTTATTAGTTAGAAAAAAAGGATTACCTTGCATTGGCTATTGATGGCATTGCACTTATCGGCAGCTGAACCAAGTCTTAAAAAGAAGGCAGCAGCATCTGAATATCTGTCCAATGGACAAAGATGGGGGTGAATTGTAAGATGGTCATGTTAATAGTTACTTGCAATGCTAAATGATAAGAGAGTTCCTAGGTGTTAGGTTCAGAAGACAATTCAAGGTGTCACTTTAGGCCCTTAATGTATATTTCAAAACATTCAAGGTGTCACTTAATTCACATGTAAGAACAATGAAGAATGAACATCAAAATGTTCCAAGGAAAACATGAATGAGAGAGCATACAGATGCAAAGGTGAGGCTATAGATTGAAATTAATATAAGCAAGCATCAAGGTGATCTTACTTCTCCATCTTGATGTACAAAGCTGCTGCAGCACGATACAAGTCAAAAGCCATCTGTTCCTTTCCATCTTCTTCCAGAACTGAACAAGCCTCATCATACATTTTAATAGCTTCTTCTGGAGATTTCTCCTCCAATGCACTGGTTTCATAATATTATGTTTAGAACATAAGCATCCATAATGTCACAATTGTAGGAGGTGTCATTTAAATTTACCTGGCACCCTTTGCTAGAGCATCGGATGCAGGTTGTGGCCTTCCACATTCACGGTATAATTCTGAAGCTCTGTGATAGAAATCAGATACTTCATTCCAGTGTCCAAGCTCCTTTGCTAAAGCAGCAGCAGATTCCATATGCTTAGCAGCATCCCATGGTCTATGACATTAGCTAAGGGTACACTAGGTAATTGTATAATGATATGAAAAATTAAAAAACCAAAACTGCAGAGAAATTTCCGAAGGATACGAGGAGATCATTTCCTGTCCTTTTGAGGCCTTCTCAAATGCATCTTTTGCTTTCTCATTGTCCTTTCTGAACCTATACGCAATTGCTTTAAAGAAGAAATGAATTTCACTTATATACTCCCCGGTGAAAAAATTGCTATCAAGAAAAATAAGGAGGATGGTAAAGTCACCGACCAGCTTGCTCATACAAGGAAGTAGCACTTTTCCAATCAGCATTCCACCTTGTAAAACTCAATTTTGTTCTGCGAGAAAGGGTATATTCAAGAAATTTTGAGGGAACGTGCCTTACACAGAGAATTATAGGTTGCTGAAACAGGACCCTTTTAGGTGTCACATTGATAAAAGTAATAGAAGTAAAAGCAGGAAAACCAGCAGACATACTATGCAGCAGTCAATCACACACACACACACACACACACACACTATAAGAAAAGAATTTTTAATGGTAAAGAAATGACCATACTGATATATTGCTATGTTCAAGGAAATCAAATAAAACTCCCCCCCCCCCCCCCCCCCCCCCCCCAAAAAAACCAACCCAGCACCACCATTCACCATTTGACAGTTTCCCTGTTCAAGCAGTGTACATCCGGGTGCCCGTTTTGAATGAACTAATAAATCTTGTAGAGCCAAGGGCCAGTGAGAGGTCAACTTTTATGCAAGACAAGGACAACACCAGGTGCTTTTGTTCGTCATGTGGTCCAAGCTAAAATCTACATAAGGTTGGTTCGGCACAGCATATACTCCCAAACAATGCACTTACAAGGCCTTGAAGCTACATCGCATAGCCATTGCTGAAGTGGCATACTCTACCACAAGGAATGGTACGCATTCACCCATGTCTGCATATGTGTCAAAAATCGAAAGGTAATGGAATATGATCTAATTATCTAGGGGAGTGTAACATCAGGAATTCCCCCACATTTTGGATCTAAACGAAATTGCCATTTTATTGTCTTTTCGTGCAGATTTGGCATGCCACTGAGCACAATTCGACCAAATTAGCATAAAACCAAGTTACTAGGGGAGCTGATGAGCCCTCTTAAAGTGAAACCGGAAATAGGTAGTGCTGTAGGGGAACTCTTCCAAGCCTCCGAAACTACTACTCGAAGATCGAAGCTTACTCCACCAATCACTTGAGATCAGGTCGTATGAAAGATCCCGAAACCAACGTCATATCTTTGGAAGAACTAGTGAAATTTCGTCCAACAGCGAGACGCCAAGACTAGATCTAGGAATTCCCTGATCGCTCAAGATACATCCACACGAACGCTCGATACGATCGGGCTAAGAATTAGAAATCGGAGGGATCTAATTCGATGCACTAAAGGCCCAGACAGCTCGATTTGTCAGCCTAAACGAAATGAAATCCCCATTCTGAAAGAACACACGCGTAACAGCAATCGGGGTCGCTCGCGGGTCAAACGAAGCAGGAGAACTCGAAGGAAACTGCAGGCGGCATAAGAGAAACGCAGGGCTCACAGTTTGTCGGCTTTGCTCATGAGCTTGTCGGGGTCAGAAGAGCTCGCCATGGCCGAGAGCGCAGCCTCCTCTTCTCCGCTGCCCTGATTCCCACGCATGCGGGTTCGAGCAGTTGAGCTGGCACAGCTGCCTTCCGCTGGATGAGGACGGGAACTGGCAGTTCGTCGAGATTCGCGCAGCGTCAATCCAACGTCCCAATTAGTTGGGCCCTTAGCCCCGGCCCAGGACTAATTATGTACAACAGCGTAATAAAAGCCTGCTTTGTGCTTGTAGTAGAAGTCTGAGGGTTTTCTCTTCTCCCTAATTTCCTATCCTTCCTATAGCTTATCTTCATTTTTTTGAACTTAGCTTATCTTCAATTGGATTAATCTTAAATGAAAGTTAAATCATAATTAATGTGTCTCATTCTAAGATCTGGAGTCCCGTGAAGTACTGGTAGTACTTGTGCTCGTTGCTGCTAATGAGGAAAAGGGAGGTTTAATACAACTAATCTTCACTAGAAATTAATTTTGTACAAGACCAATGCTATATGTTCTTAACAAGAAGAATGCTAAACAACACTCGCGCGTTTCCCCTCTATCCCACGCGCGATTTTCTATCCCTAGCGATTTGACGCGTGTAGCTCACTGGAACGTCCGATCTCTCCTCTCCTCCCATCCCCTCCCCTCCCCTCTCCTCTCCTCTCCCGGGTGGTCCCGAGGACTACGATCCGCCTCCCCTCCACTCTCGCGCCTGCCATGGAACCGTCCCTCCCAACCCCCACACAGATCCTCCCTCTCTCCCCTCCGGCGGCGCCGGCGCCGAATAGGTAGGCGGGCTCCTCCTCCTGGATCTATGCCCACCAGAGACGAAAATGACGACGGCGATGGCTAGGGTTCCGGCGAGCCTCTCCCCCAACTTTTGTCCTTATCCTTTCATAGAAAAAAATGTTTCTTGTGATTTATGATTTGTGCCAATGAAGAAGATGAGCAATACCAATGGCGAGGGCGGTGGCCGGCGGGCGACGGCGAGCAGCGGGAGGAGGAAGAAGACTAGTACAAAAAATTGGGTGCGCCTTCCCTCTCAAACACTCGAATTTGAGATAGACAGACTCCTTAACTATGCCATATCACTATAGTCTAAGTATCTTATATCAATTTAAAGCTTTATTAGTTTACTCCAGCTATTTCTCAAAACATAACCACGACTACAAAATAAATTTGGGAGGCGCTTTGAAATAGGCCTCGGAGGCGGACACGAATTTCAACCGCCTCGGATTAACCGAGACAGTCATTTTTTATTAACCAAGGCGGTTACAACAACCACCACCTTAAAATGCTCGTCTCGGTTAATATCGATTAACCGAGGCGGTTGTTCTAACGCAAACGCCTCAGTTAATACATTAACCGAGGTGGATAGACTATAAGGCCCGCCTCAGATAATACTGGCCCATCTCGGAGCCCAAACAACCCATCTCGGCCCGATAACGCGCTTAGTGTATATATACCGCACTTAGCCACTTAGGGTTTCATTCCCACCCATCCAAACTCTCTCTCAGCCACGCACCGCGACCTCCCTCACCAGATGCACCGTGGCCTCTCTCCCACACCGACCCTCTCACTCCTCTCTCTCTCACCGGCCCCTCCTCCCTCTCCCTCAACCACCACTACTAGGAATATCCACTTCTGTGACGACCAACTTTCATCACTGAAGGAGCCAAATTTGTCATAATTTCAGTTTTATAACGAATTTATGACAAAAAATGGTTCATCATAGAAGTCACGTCATTCTTGCAATTCTATGATGAAATCGTCGTAGAACTACTTTGGCATGCGTGGTAGGGTGTAGCCACGCTGTCGGTTGCTTTCGTTGGAGATGCTTTTCCACGTGTACCTACTATAGCCGGTTGCATTGGAGATGGTTCGGATACATGTCACCTTGTTATTGGATAACTTGGACATCTCTAGTTTTTGCACATTTTAGGTTCTTAATGGACCACGTGTCAGGCCCCTGTTGTTCCACATGTCTATTTTCTACTGGCACACGTGTCGTGTTGCGGTTGAGTCACGTGTCATTTCTTCATTGGACCATGCGTCGTATTTTTATTGGTCCACGTGGCTATTTCGTATTGGACCACGTGTCATGGTGCTGTCCATCCACATTTTGTTTTTTTATTCGGCCACATGTCTTGATGGCTTCCTTCCATATGTTCAATTTTTATTAGCCCACGTGTCGTGCCATGGCTATTTCAAGTGCCATGCACTGGCTCGTCCACGTGTCGCATTTTTATTTGATCACGTGGCCTGCCCAAGTTCTACCACGTGCCCAAATATCAATTCATCATAAAATTAATTCAAGATCATCACTGCTGCACAGATTGACTATATAATTATTCGACGATGTCTACATAACTATTCATCATGACAATCAAAAACAATATATTACTGTTTACACATCAGCAGCGACCCGCTGATAGTTTCACCACATCAAACCAGCACACGAGTACACACATCAAACCACAAATGTTCACTATATCAACCCAACAGAGTTGATGACTGAGAGTTACCAGAAGAGCTGAAGCGCATGATATCCTCACGTAGCTTATTGTATTCGTCCTGTTGCTGTATCTTGAACTCCTCAAACTCCCTTTCAGTCTTTTCTGTGTTTCTCTTCAGTTCATCCACTTGTTCGATGAGGTTAGCAGAACTTTTCTATTCAGCAACAAGCTGTTCCCGAAGCTTTCTCTCCGCCGATGTTTTTGTTCTGGCGAAGCTTGTCGGGATACCAGCATTCTTAAAAAAAGGGTGTTGCCACTGACCTGGGAGTGGACCTGGCCATGGGAGAGGCAAGGGACTGTGGGAACAACATCAGCACTTATCATTGCTTCGTGCCCATCAGCAGCAGGTTCTTCTTGTATAGTTTCCATAGCTTTCTATAAAATTCAAGCAGTAAACATTAGATTATAGATAGTGGAAAAGGACTTTAATTGAAAACCCAAGAGATTAGTTCATAACAAGTAACGCAGATTTTATATTGATATGGATTACGGGGCTATTTGGATCTTGGCCACACATAGACACGCTGTGGTGAGTTGTGGAGGTGGTGGGGTTTTCATCCGCCACACTCTTGTGGCTCATTCTCTACTGAGTAAAGCTATGGTAGCCTCATTTAAGTCAGCAACCAAATAGCTGCTCCGATTCTCGTGGTGAGCCATAGTTTGTGGCATGGCGGCCGGTGGCCGTCAACCAAACATCCTCTACATAAGCACAAACGCACAGATACTGATATGGATTACATACTGTGAAATTCAAGCAGTAAATAATAGGTTACAGATATGGATTACATAAGCACAATGCACAGGTATTGCAACTTCAAAATTAAATGATGATGCCGAATTTAGGGTCCCTTTGGTTCATAAAGTTTCTAAAGAAAAAATATAGGAATTAGTAATCCTATGGAATCAGCACCGTAGATGCCTTGGGTTCACAGGAAGAAATGGGGGAAGGAAAACCATAGAAAAGTTTCCTATCCTTCAACTTTTATAGAAAAAACAAAGGGAAAAAACATCCAGTGAAACCTTGTTGTATTAGTTTTTTCTGTACAAAACCAAACACCCCGTCTAACAAAATTGCTCTATTTTTCATTTCTCTGTTTTTCACATGCATTCCAATCATATTCCTGTATTTTTCCTGTTCCTACATTTTTTCAATCATGCGTTCCAAAGGGGGCCTTAGGCTTCTGCCACTATTGCTTCTATTAACAGTGCACATGAGTTTTTATTTATACAAAGTCTAGAGTAACAATAAAACACAATCATGACTTACAAATGATTGTAGCTGTACAGCATAGGAGCGAGATCCTATAGCCTAGTGGCACTTCACTTTTGTAGGGTTTTGCTTGTTCTTCTTAGATCCATGAGTCAACTCTCCAGATCATGTTGACTTCACTCTCTTGGACTGCCTTCCTCTAGGACTGATATCAGTGCTGCCTTTTGTCCTACTAGCGGAGCCTCCTATGCGGCTTCTTCGAACCAGACGCTGAAATTGGGGGAAACAAATTTAAGCAGGAAGCATATACAAATTGCATTGCTATCTAGATAGTAAAGCATTGCATTACTATCTACATCCCCCCACCCTCCACCCCCGGCCCCTCCCGCCCAAACTTAATACAAGGTAGAACAAGCACCTCAACTGCAAAAGCACTGGCTTATCTTGTAAATCTAAATATATTTCATCTGTATCACCAAATCCCTCAACAACCATCCCTGGTTCTTCCATCTTCCTATGATTCTTTATGACTTGTGCCTCCCGCTCTCATTCAAAAGCAGTTAGTGGCTGTTCATCTAGGTTACAAAGGTATTTATTAACTAAAGATTCTAGCGAATGTCAACATAACAGAGAGCAAGAGTATTCAAATAAGCGCCTAACTAGTAACTACAGCTTATACGGAAGTCATTAATCCAATAAGCACATGTTAGCTACACTCAACTATAGGAAATATGCAACCCCATCACTATCTACATATCCCAGGTCGAACCACTACAATACAATATACATCATAAAAGGAATTTGGGTACCTCTTCCTCCACATACCCTGGCTATGCTTCGTCGTTGGCACAACCATCTTGTCATCGTGGTCGCAGAACTGGTGCGGCCAGCGTTAACGAAGGAGTACCAGATTTGGCTCTGGCTAGGGTTCAAATTTAGCTAGTCATGACAGGTGCTGAAGTAGGGATCCGGATTCAGCCTATACCGTCATCAAGGCGGTCCTTCTGCCATCAACTGACCTACTATTGATGAATCAAAGGGGATCTGGCTTCGGCTAGAGTTCAGAAAGCTATGAGAGAGGTTGCGGCTAGAGAGTGGAGATTGATGAGTCGAGCTGCTGTGCTGATGGCGCCTAGGGTCTAGAGAGGGGTGGCAGAGGGGGCGGCTGGAGAGTGGAGAGGAAGGCCATGGGGCTAGGATTTGGAGTGGGAGGAGAGACGGTGGCGGCTAGAGGATGGAGATGGAGGCAAAGGATGAGACAACGACTCCTTGCGCTTTTTATGGCCTTCACAGTATCACAAATGCCCTTATCTGAAATCGATGGCAAGGTAAACCTAATTTCCGCGTGGAGGGCAAAAGAGAGACTTCTAATTTTTGGTGCGTGTTGGCAGCACTACTCGGCACGGTGTGATTTTTTTGCTAAAAATCAAATTTTTGCACAGGCAAATCTCCCTGTCTGTTTGGGCCCACCAACACTGCAAAATTGAACCTCAAGAAATGGACAAAAGAAACTAAAAAACTTATGGCTCCTTTGGAATGGAGGAGAAATAGGAATTTCGAAGGATCCAAATCCTATAGGAAAAAATCCTATGAAGCCCTTTGGACTGGTAGCTCCAATGGGAACCCTGACTCCACCGCACGCAAGTCCACGTCTAAATGGAGGTGGGCGATGGCCAGGGCTGACGTAGCCCCATGGCGAAGGCCATGCGTCACTACCTCGCGGATCCATGCCGGTAGAGCATGGACACGCTCAAGGAAGTTCGGCCCCGCCAGCAGCACGGACGCGTCGTTCAGCTGCTCCATGATGGTTGAAAGAGCAAGAACGAGAAAACTATACCAATTAATAAGGTGCGGTGCCACACAAAATAAGAAGATATGGTAATAACAATGCCTTACCAATGAGCTACGTCTATGCTTAACCTGCTGCGGCTTTAGCCGTGGCTGTCTCCCTATCGGCTGCGGTGAGTGCCGTCTCCACAACGAAGAGGCACGAGCACAGTCGCTCCACCTCTCGGTTCTCCACATGGAGAGCCTACCTGGTCATGTCTAGGTCCCGCACCATCACCTCCTCCCTTGGATGCTTCTCCACCGACATGGTTCAAGCTTGAAGAATGAGATCCTAGGGAGGAGGCGATGAGCAGGAAAGGTGAGTTCACAAGATTACAAGGCAACTGTACTAACTCCCCTGTTTTTCCTCTATTTTTATAGCAGGGGATGCACACGACCGATGGACCTGAATTCCAGCAGATGTCAGGCGATAGCAGGAGTTAAGGTGAGACCACATCTCCATGATCTCCGAGGAGCACGCCTTCTAAGAAATACACATCAAAAAATGAGCCGCCAAAATAGAGTAGATAGATAGTTGTTCATATTTTACTGCACGCGCAAGAAAGTCCAGATGCTACACATTTGATCTCGTCGGATACTATACAATACAGAGCTGTGAGTAAAACTATTGCCAATGGAGTGCATTAGGTCACAACATTTGTATCAGTAGTAGTAGTCATGAGTGGCTTTGATCTGTGTTCTGTGTTGAACCCAACTTATCTTATATTCATGTATTTGATAAGATTTGTTGAACTTGCAAGAACTATGCATCAAAGATAATTTTATTCAGAATTCGATTTTTATAATCTGATGCGTGCCTCTGCAACGCAAGAGATTGAAGCAAGTCCTCAGTCTGCCCCTTGACTGTCGTGACTGCTTGGATTAGACCGCAATGTCTATACTTCATAGCATCACACAAGGTCCGACCATCTGAAATCTTGACTACCCGGATAGTGTAATTGATGAATGACGTGCTCCTGCTTTCCTACACAGGCGCGCATGCGTGGGTGGCTTTAGCAGCCTGTTACAGCAGGGGACGTCCGCTCTAGGACCGTCGCATTAACATGACGAGGCAAAGACCCGTCATCTACCGATGCAAACGTCTCAGTTGTGGGGTGGTCGATGTCCCCCAAACTATAGCAGCAGAGATAAGAGGCGAGAGGGAAGGTTATAACTACTGCCTTCTCTCTTCAGAGCTCCTGACGTTTACCTATTTCTTGTAAACCATATGATCGCCTGATAGTCCGAGCAGCGTAAATTTGAATGGGTCAGACATGTAACTCTTATACTCAGCTATGAGTAAAACTTTTGCCTGATCGGTTGTTCTACAAATAGGAGTTGCACCGTCTATGGCTACATGCATGAAGTAGTAAGGTAGGAGTAGTTGGATTCCTGAAGCGGCAGCTTCAAACATAGTAGAGGGAGTGGAGACAATCAGAACCTATGAAACCATGTAGCCATCTCTAGCTAGCTGCTGCCCCTCGGCTACTGCGAGCATGTGACTCCTTGGATTAGACTGCATCGTACTTCATCGGATGACAAAAGGTCCGACCATTTAAAATATTCACTACTCGGATACTAGTAATGCTGAACGTGGTGCGCTCACATCAGAATCCTATTCTAGCCCTAGCGTCCCTGTGTGTACAAAGCCTGGCCTCACTCCCATTGTTTTTTATGGTCACCTCACTCCCATTGTTTCACTCCCCCTTGCATTGTGTGAAAGCCTTCGTCTCGCCTTGCCTCACAAAGTCCCCACCTCCGCCTCTCCATCGGTTCCCATGAAGGCCATCCCCATGAAGCGCTCTAGGTCCTCCTTGAGGAACCATGGGCGGGCTCTGGTCCACACTTCCTGCAATGCATTGACACACCCTGCTTCGATGCCTGCTCATACCCTTCTTGACTGCTGGTACCCATCGCGCTCCTACACGCCGTCTCCTAGGCTGCCATTTGTCTCCCCATCGCCCACGACAACACCGTTGATGCCTTCAGGACCGTTGGTTCCCTCGCCACCGCCGCTCCTAGTGCGGTCCACCTCTCCGTCATTTGGTCCACCTCTCCATCATCATAGGCTCTATCGCGGTCCCACACACCGTCTCCTAGGCTAGCATTGGTCTCCCCATCGCCCACAATGACGATGTTGACACCACCAGCACCGGTGGTTCACTCACCACCACCGCTCCCGGTGCGGTCCACCTCGCCATCGTCGTAGGCACCGTCGCAGTCCCACACGTTGTCCCTAGGTTGGCATTGGTCTCCCCATCGCCTATGACAATGATAATGACACCACTAGCACCGGTGGTTCGCTCACCACCACCACTCCCTATGAGGTCCACCTTGCCGTCGTCGGTGGCCCCGTCGTGGTTGAGCTCACAGTCATCAAATCCACTCTTAGCGCCCCACGACGGGAGCGGGTCTCCTATAATGTCATGGTCCTGCTTGCCGTCCATCGAGGACATGCCCAAGGGCTCAACGGTGGTGGCCCCATCGTGGTCCAGCTCACTTTCGTCGGATCCGCTCTAGGCGCACCACGACGGGAGCGGGTGAAGTGATCCTCTGGTTCAACATGGCGGATAGGTTTGCTGGTTTCAACCCAGGCAGGTTTACCTTGTAGGCATTGGATTTTGATTGTGCCTGTTAATACCCTTGTTTCTTAGAGCTATGGTATGGCACAGCTCATTAAATTAATTAGTAGTATCAAGTCATGTAAACATTTGTAGTTAGGACGAGTACGCTGCCTGGTGCTCATTACTACTATGAAGTCATGTTAATCATCTGTAGTTAGAACTAGTATGTTTATGTAGTAGTTGTATGACTTTGAGTAGTGTGGCATGTTTCTTCTCTTATCATGGTCGATGAAGGTGTGGTTATGTAGTCTGAATTCGTATCGTTGCTGTACTCCACATATATATGAAGTTTGGTTTGATGTTATGTTATCTTTCTAATAGCACTGCCCCTCTTTTATTATGCTTATAGCCATGCCTAGCTCTGCAAAACCAACCAAGACCTAGGAATATGTTGTATTAGATGAGGCTAGACCATATATTAGGTGTCTGGCCAACCCTTTTATCTTGGACATGCAAAATCAATAACCAAAGGATAGTCCGCCCCCTCGTTTTGCCATAGGTCGGACATGCAAAAAAGGGTGCAGAAGCGGAAGGGCAACAAGATGAGTTAGACAATGGTTTGAACATAGTTAATTGTGGTATGTACCTAGATATCAATAATGCTGATGTATCTCAATCTGTAATTAGTAGTGTGCTTGTTTATTTAGTGTTTATATCAGTTAGTTCATTTCATCATAGTGGTGTTCATTGTTCAAAGAAATCCATTACCAACGCGCCCTCATCAAAATCACATTCCAAAATACATGAAAAGCACTAAAAATAGTTAAAACCGCCATTATATTGATTCTTAATATTTACTATCTGGGTACATGAGGCCATTCGAAACAGACCAAAAGTGCACTACAACACACCCGCCATTGTACTACTACTAGTTCCTACTACACCTACTACCACTGTACTAATTAACACCTACTGATCGATGCCGCTGCCCCCACCGTCGTCGTTGTGGCCGCCCTCCTCATTGTTATCCTACTCTGACGAGGAGTCATCCTCATCCTCCATGATCGTGTTGGGGGATGAAGAGTTGAGCCTGCGCTTCTTGTAGCGCGGCATGGGGGCGAACCCCGGCGGAATGGTCTCGGTGATGTTGTCCACCTCCTTCGCCGGCGCCTCCTCCTCTTCTGCGCCGGTGCCTCCTCCTCGTCATCACCGGCAGGCTCCTTGTCATCTTTAGAGGGCTCCTCCATAGGCAACGGATACTCCTCATGCTCAGGGCTTGATATCAGTTGATTCACCTCCTCGCCATCCTCGTCTTCGTAGTCGGTGTAATACTTGGCCAATGCCCCATTAGTCGCTTGACGATGTAGTCACTGCCGGTGAGTAGGGATCAGAGGAGGTGATGTGATGGATGGGTAAGTTGAGTATGTATGAGAGAATACCCCAGTCGATGGTGCTCTCTACAACATACTGGTCATTTTAAAGAGAGCCAAGCTATTGCTCTCCCATATGATGTTACGCTCGAGGCTTCACGGTTGATTGTCATCCCTTATTTCATGTTTTGACTCCTGGGTTTGGAAACAGTGTACATTCAATCCACCTAGCAATCTGAACCGTGTCGTTGTTGTGAGTTCCCACGGCAGTTTGCAGAGTGTATTTAAGAACTCCTACTTTAACCCCCGCTTGGCTACCTCCCCCACCTCCTCCTTAATCATCCTAAGTTGACCGCATCGCTCCCCTTCTCTAGCCCTCCGTCTCTCCGCCGTCCACACGCCGTACCTCCATCCACGATGGCAATCATGTCACTAACGGCGCTCCCTACCAACATGCAAATTGAGATCGCCAACCACCTTGCCATGACCTTAGATCGACCCATGGATGACCTCCACCGCCTATAGGCGACCTGCTCGTCCATGTGCCGCATCTGCGGCCACCCCGCCAGTGGTCGGCATCTGGTAATGGATCGGTTCAGACACGAGAGGACGAGGGCCGACCCATCAACTACTATGCCCGCCTTGCTAGCCTAACCCAAGTCGACAACCTGGAGGCTTGCTTCCTCACTGGGATACAAACCATATTCATGGAAAAGCGCAACCTCTAGCGATGCTTAGATGATCTCACCCGCGCCGCCGATGGCGGGCACAATCTGGTGGCCTATCTGGTCACCATATTGCTCTATAGGCCTAATGGCGGTGACAGTGATGACGACACTATAGGGCGGTGCATGAGATGGGTTGAAGGTGAGGAAGAATCACGGGCAGAGGTGGACCAACGAGTAGGTGGCTAAGCAACAATGAGTGTGTGTTGTGCCGCCGCCCGGCCGTCAAGGTGATCTACAATACAACGTGGGGATGGTTGTCATTGTCGGTGGCGGCATAGGTGTGTGGTGATCTTCCTTGCGCAGGTGGTAGTTGCAGCGATGCAAACAGATGGGAAGGAAGGGCTATGTATTGCAGCGAGGACTGTAGGCTTCGTCAAGAAATCCATTTTTCGAATGGGAATTTAGAATAAGAGACTAGTAATTCACTCTTTTCGAGCAACAGTGAATTACTCCCTCCATCCTGAAATATAGTATATTCTGGCATTTAAAATTTATCCTAAAAAATAGTGTATTATGTAGCTTTTGATTTCCTGTTGCTTTTGCTTTTTTGTTGTTTTGTTTCAATTATATTTGTTTCCTTTAGGGATTCAATGAAAGCACTAGCACGAAATAGGTTTTCCTATATAACATGAGATGTGTTTGGCCCGGTCAGATTAACAATGCTCGGACTTTCTTGCTGTGTAGTAAAATTTGAATAGCTATGTGGCTTCTCCGTTAGGCATTAGATCGACATGAGACTGGATCAGATGAATTCTGTTATGTATGTTTACCACACTATAGATCAGAAACAGAACTAGAAAGAAACCTACAAATGACCCCTGGTTCAGTAGTAATAGTAGTCATGAATGGCTTTGATCTGTGTTGAACTCAACTTGTCTTATTTTCGTGACTGCTTCAGTCTTTAGTCTGTAACTCATCAGTCTTTAGCCTTTAGTCTGCCCCTCGACTGTCATGACTGCTTGCGTGCTCCTGCATTCTCACGTAGACACGCATGCATGGGTGGCGTCAGCAGCTTGTTGCTACAAGGACGTTGCCTCATAGCCCGTCATATTGACGTGATGCGGCCAAGCTGCACCGCCAAACCACGCAAACTTCTCATTGTTCGTTGGTCATGGGGCGTGGTACTTTGTATTAGGTGGGTTGAACTCTGTTGAGCGTGGTGCAGCTCAAGTCATTTGGTTTCTATTCATTTTTTGTTGCCTTGGTGTCTTTGTCAATCTTTGTTGAACATGCAAGAACCTTGCAGTGAGGAGCAAGTCTCACCTTAGTCTAATGCAATAGCTGAGTAGCCATTGGTGTTGAAATGTTTGTGCACATGTAAGAAAGTCTGACCTCTGTACATTTGGTCACGTCTGATAGTATCCTCCATAGTTTTTTCCTCGTTTGGACACGTTTGACACGTAAGAAACTCCTAACTCTCAACATAAGGAAGATACATTAAATGCAACGTGACATAACATCAAATAAAATTTTATTTACTACTCTGCTAATAACTCTAAGAACAAGAGAACATACGACTAAAGTATAACAACAAAGATCATAGGGTGTTTGGTTTTGGTGACTAAAAGAGACTAAAGCAGTTAAAAAAGACCAAAACATCCATATTAATTGCCTAGGATCTTTGTTGTTGCCACAGTATTGAGGGGCAGGGTGTCTTTTTTGGCCCTCTGCATGTATGTGTTTGCTTTTGTTCTACTTTGTATTACATTGGTTAAACTCTATTGGGCATAGTGTAGATTAGGTCCTTTGGTCATTTGGTAGCCGGTTTTTAGCCCCCTGTTGGTTGGTTTTGCCTATAGATTTCTTTCTGGTTCTCTTTCTGATCTATAGTTTGGTAAACATGCATAACAGAACTCATTTGATCAAGTCTCGCATCAATCTAATGCCTAAAGGAGGAGCCACATAGCTATTCAAATTTTACAGCACATGCAAGAAAGTCTGAGCATAATAAATCTGACCAGGCCAGACACATTGTTGATGGTAGTTATCATCCATCATAAACCGTCAACTTAACTTGAATAAATGTATAAACAGGATCACCGACATAGATTTAGGGGTTTAAACTGACAGTTTCCACG
This sequence comes from Miscanthus floridulus, assembly GCF_019320115.1. Classification (NCBI taxonomy): domain Eukaryota; kingdom Viridiplantae; phylum Streptophyta; class Magnoliopsida; order Poales; family Poaceae; genus Miscanthus; species Miscanthus floridulus. The sequence continues at coordinate 86,689,445 of NC_089590.1, forward strand.
AGTTTTGGTGAATCGGTGTTTTCAGCAGGGTAATTTTAGAAAACCATCAAGGGGGATCAAAACATCAAATTAAATCATGCTTATCCACGATGAAAACTACTCTAGAAGGTTCCAGAGGACTCAGGAGGACTCCACACTGAAGCAAAGGGTGAGATGCCGCCCACCTGTAAGCCGCCCAGCCCCTAGGGCCCACCTGTCTGCCTCTCATTGTTAGTCGGTTCTCCACCACCTCCTAGGTTGCATCTATGCCGTCCTTTAAGTCGGTTTGATCCAAGGGCTCACGTTGGACGCTCTGGCCTATATATCAGCCCCTGTCCCCATGAGAAGGCATAAGTCATTTGAGAAGACAGAAACCCTAATCATCCTTAGAGCTCTACCATATTTTAGGGCATAGCTAATTAGGCTAGGTCTAAAGGGAGGCAAGTAGGCTTCGCTTGGATTCTCGATCTTGTAAAGAGTGTGGTTTGGTATAATCTTTGTACCCCTCTCTCTTTTGTATCTCCATTACTTTTATATGCTAGTTACAATTGTTATGACAATATTAGTATTCATCTTATTTATGTTCTTTGTTATAATGTTCATGGTCTACTTTGATTATATGCTTAGTATAGTTGGATTATCATTATGTTCATGCATAAGTTTGTATAGCGATACCTAGAATACTCTCGAATAAAATGCTACAATGGTATATTATCTGTGCGCTTGCAGATGCCTTTCATATAAATATATATATTCATATCTATTTTTCCTAGTCACATAATTAATAAAGAACTATTTAGTATTATTCTAGTAGTAATGCTATGTAGTACCAACAAGTATCTCTAATATCATCACTAGGAATGACAACCTAGTAAAATTAGGAGATATAGGTTTATAATAGGTGTCCATTTAAAAATAAGTGACATGTTAATAAATATCAACAAGTATTTCTGACGCTGTTGATAGGGACTAGATTTAAAACTCTGTTCCTAGTAGAGACGCTAAGAAATGTCAACAAGTATTTTTGGCGCTGTTGCTAAGGAAAGTAGCTAGGCAAAGAAAGTATTGATAAACTTATACTTATTGATCGAAGATAACCATTGACCTCTGCTCAAACAGGCTTACCCTTGTTTTGTCAACTTGTGTATCTTATGTAGGGTAATGTATGACCAGTTTTGACCTTCTGACAAACTACGTTGAAAATCTAGAAGCATTAATCAGGAGGACTAGAGCCAAACTCAAGAAAGTTCCAGCTTTAAAGCTGGAAGACAACCATATAAGGCAAAGCTTAACACCTGAATTTGAAGCTATGGCTAACAGGACTCTTCGTGAATTCTCTGCTCCAACTACGGCCAACATCTATACTAGATCGACAGTCAATACTAGAGACAATGAATTCGAGCTCAAGCTAGCTCTCATCAACATGGTGCAAGCAAACCAGTTTTGTCGAAAGGCCCATGAAGATGCAAGTGCACATCTCTAGCACTTCCTAGAGATCTACAACACTTTCACCATCGAAGGAGTAACCCAAGATGCCATATTACTTTGCCTCTTCCCATTCTCACTTTTGGGAAGGCGAAGCAATGGTTCTACGCCAACAAAGATAGAAATACTACATGGAATAACTGCTCCACTGTCTTTCTAGTAAAATTATTTTCCACATGCAAGACTAATGCTCTGTGTGGGAGAATTTTAAGCTTTCAGCAACAATATGATGAATCTATCCCTAAGGCATGGGAACACTTTCAAGATTACATTGCAGAATGTCCTCATCATGGGATGGAGAATTGGCTAGTCACGCAGACTTTCTACCATAGGTTGACCAACAGTACCCGTGAGACTATAGATGCTACTGCTGGAGGTGCATTCCTGTCACTCACCATTCTAGCTGCAACAACTTTTGTGGAGAATATGGCCTCCAATCAAGGTTGGAATGAAGAAAGTGTTCAAACCCACAAGAGAAGTGGAGGTATGCATCAACTCAAGGAGGTAGACATGCTATTTGCCAAGATGGACCTGTTGATGAAGAAGCTTGAAGATTGACCCAATAAGAAGCAAGAAGTCATGCACATTCATGATTCATGCATGACATGTGAAGTGTGTGGAAACATTAGGCATTCAGGGAGCAACAGTCCTGAAACCCATGAGGATATGAACTTTGTCAACAACAACTATGTTCATCCTCAGCAAAATCAAGGATGGAATCAGCAACAAAGGTAATTACCAAGGTAACTATCAAGATAATAATTTCAATCAACCACCCTTGAGAGAATTAATTGCTAGCCAATTCAAACTTATGGAGGGATTATCTAGAAAGGTAGCTACCAATGATAAAATTCTAGAGAACATAAATAATAGAATAGATAGCTTTGCTTCTACCATTAAGAACTAGCATAGTTTTAATAAAATGATAGAATCACAAATAGCTCAGCTAGCTGCTGCTGTTCCTCCATCTAACAAAGGTAAGATTCTGGGGCAACCGGAAGACCTAGAAAGTGTAAAATCTTGTCGATATTCACAATGCAGCATATTACTATATACAAGCATCGACGAAAAGATGGATAGACTATACCTTGCCAGAGAAGAAGAGCGATCCAGGGAGACCTGTCATCCCCATCGCCATTGGACCTCACATTTTTCAAGAAGCTATCTATGACTTCGGAGCTTGTGTCAACATCATGCCTAAGGCAATTTATGATCAAATTAATAGAGATACTTTGTTGTACACAAATATGCATTTGCGGCTTGTAGATCAGTCACTCTGTTACCCCAAGGGAGTTCTTGAAGATGCTATTATTCGAGTGGGACAATCATATGTTCCCATAGACTTTGTGGTTTTGGAAATAGGTGGAGATGTAAGGGCACCCATTATTTTGGGTCGACCTTTCCTAAGCACCGCAAAAAGCCATCATCTACGCGGACAGTGCTAAGATCTATTTTAGAATCAAGGATAGAAAGGAAAAGTTTTCTTTCAAGAATCATATCTTGCAATCTCCTAGACATTCATAGATGCCATACCCGCCCAAAGAGACAACAATGACCAAAAAGAAGAATAATAGGAGAAGGAGGAAAAACATTACTAGGCAGTCATAAGAAGAATAAGTCAACATGATCAACACACTCCGATCAGAGTACGACCACCTCCTCGCTTCACCATTCCTTGCTAAGAAGGATGGTCTAGACATACCCACGATCGAGTGTACCATTAGACAAAGAATCTTCCACAAGACCTTCTGCGACATTGGGTCGGGTGTCAATATAATGTCTAAGGTAACGTATGAATACTTATTTGGTGATGAACCTTTGTTCCTTACATATATGTAATTGCAGATGGCAGACCAATCAATTCGATTTCCGGAAGGAATAGCAAAAGATGTCACGGCAAGGATACATGATCACTATGCCCTTGCCGACTTCATGATTCTAGACATGGGAGAAGAAGACGATACAACCATCATCCTTGGAAGACTGTTCCTCAATACAACCAACGCGATCATCTACGTTGGATCTGGACAAGTTCACTTCCAATTCCCTAGAGAAAAGGTACAATGTTATTTCAATAGTTATACCACTTATGAGCAGCCGAAGAAGTCCCACTCTAGGAGGAGATGTCGATCATCCCAAAATCAAAAGAATCAATCCCTAAAGAAAAGTTGGGAGGAAGATGACGAACCTGAAAAAGTTGTAAAAGATAAGCCCGCTCCACCAAAGTCAAGTCCATAGACCAAGCAAGTATGAAAAGAAAAGGTAACATCATCATCATAGTCACAAGAGGTGCAACCATCAGGGCCTCCATCCTTAGGACCGACTGATGCACCCAAGGAATAGAGAAGATAGGAAAAGAGTCATGTCTAGAGGACTTAAAAATTCAAACCCTCGTCGACAGGTAATATCAGTAGTTATCCATATTTACTTTTTAGAATTGCACGAATTATTTTTCACTTTAGCATATTTACTTTTCTATATTGGCATTGCATTTAGAACATGAAGATAAAAAGTTTCATGACTGCATTACAGTATTGCAACATAAATTCTAAGCCCCACATGAGTAATTTTATGGTGTGTAAATACCCACGGGAAGATTCACTATGGTGTCATAAAAAAATAATATATATATATATATATATATATATATATATATATATATATATATATAACATGTATGCATATTTTTTCTGCATTATATAAATAAGAAAATCCCAAAATAATAGACATCCTACTAGAATGTCGTTAATTAGGAAATCAGTCTAAACCTCTAAGGACAACTAATCTCTGAATGGCTGACCGCTAACCCCTTATCCTAATCTGTGCCATGAGTTTTAGTATTCTTGTTAGAGTATTTTGCAGGATGATCAAGAGTAAAGCCATCCATCCGAAGTACATTTTTTTGAACTGTCACTACATTCGCTGCACAAGGAACACAACTTCTGGACAGATGAGAAAGACTTCTGCTAGTAGACTCACTCTAAGAAAGACCACGACAACATCCGGCTTGGAGGAGGAGCATCCCCCATGTATCTAGATAAGTATTTCTTTTCCCTTTGGTTTTACTGTTAAGTTTGCTTCATGTTAGTTAAAATAAAAAGATGCATAAGAAACAAAAACAAAATAAAAATTATCTTAGCTATATAATAGTAAAGTGTGATCTTAAAAATAAAAAACAAAATAAAAGTGTGTTTCTAGTTTGATTTTGAGAGCTAAATAAATAAATAAACTCTGAGGATAATCTCTTACAATGGAAATGATGAATAGTTGCTCTGTCGTAATTCCTTTCAAGTACCTAGTTTTTAGCCTTGAATTCTCCCTAGTTTTGGATACGACTGTTTTGATATAAGAATTTACTCTGAACTTGAAACTCATGGGTAGTATATGCTTGATCTAAGTCTAGGTAATTGACAGATATGATATAAGAAGGTCTGAGCCGCTGTTTATCTTGTTCTAAGTGACACTAAAGTTCTGGAGATTTATCTTTTGAAAAAACATAAAAATCCTACATATGAGCTCATGTATGACAAAGCTTGAATTCCTACCAGAGCCATATATGATATTTAGATTAGGAAAACATCCAATTATATGCTGCTTGCATTGCATTGAGTTTAGTCAAGCTTTGTTGACCCTTATGAGAGGTTTGTCTTGCTCTTAAAATCAAGATCACATACACACCACCCAAATATCCACTACTCCTATACTAGGGGTAGGTGCAACAACATGCCATTTCTTCTAGATCCACCCAAAAATATTTTATTCCTACACTGGGAGTAAACACCAAAAATATTCTTGATAGAAATTTCCACCAAATAAATGCTCCAAGTTTTTGTTGCTATCTCTCAAAAGTTTTGTTGCATAAAAGAGGCATGGGGCTATGCAAAAGTTATTCATAACAAAAAAAGAAAAAAAGAAGAAGAGAAAGATGAGAAAAAAATGAACAAGTGTCCAATATATTTAAAATAATGGGTACTTAGATGTCCGCCCGGAGAAGAAGAAGAGATAAATAAGATAGCCCATGTTTTCTTGCAAAGTTGTTTCTAAGTTTCAAAAGAGAGATATGTTTTCAAGGAGCATAATAGAAATAGGTTAGCCACCAAATATATCCACTATACATCCATACAAATGCACATCTTGATTTGATTATATGACTCAACTTTCTTTGGATCCAAGGTTTGACTTTACAATATATGTATTGCAAGTATGCTATTTTATGCTTTCTTCATTCCTATAGGCTCCACATAAGCCTTAGATATAGGAAGAGAAAGGCATAACATCACTTCTGCCATGGTGAGGATCCACAAATACCACATATTTTGAGAGATTTATGAGTGTAATACAGCGAAATCTCTTAGTTTTATTTTGAAAACTTGCAAAAACTCCAGAATAATGGTTAAACAAAGAACATGAGACATAGTGCTTGACTTGATCATTCTATGTTCCAATTACTCAAGACTCAAGTGAAGGCTACAAGCTCTATAGTTGAAGGTAATATGGGTAAGTTTGAAAGACAGACCAGTTTGTTCTAATCCAGAGGAGAATTTGTAACACCCTAAAAATTATATTCTTTTAAAATTAGTAAATATGATTTATTTATGCAAATATGTGTGCATTAAAATATAGGAAAATAATAAATTTTGTGGAATTAAAATTAAAAATAAGGTTAGAAACTTCTTGATGCATATATGCTGTTGCATATCTAATTTTGTGATGATTGATCTTGATTCAAAGTTCAAATGAATTCAAAACCTATTTGAAAATGCTTTTGGAAATCTATTTGGAAAAAAGAAAAAGAAATGCAAAATTCATTTTTCCCCTCCCTTCTTCATTTTTCGGCCCGCAGGCCTTCTCTCCTCACCGCGCCAGCCCAGCTCCCTCCCGTGGCCCAGCTCGCGCTATGCGCCCTACCAGCCCAGCTCGCCTCCCCCTTGTGCGCTGCGTGGCCCAGCACCGCCGCCGGCCCAACATCGCAGCAACTGCCGCGCCACCCCTTTCCCCAGCCGCTGATGCCCGGGCCCCGCCTATCGGCACCGTCCCCTTCCTCCCACGTGGCTCGGAACCGCCCACCCACGCCTAACGCAGCTGCAACCGCCGCCCACGTCGTGCGTCGTGGGAGCGCCCCCCGCTCCTCGGCCTCGATTTAAAGGAGCCGAGCCCTCCCCCACGCGCTCCCCTGTTGTCCCTGCTCTATTTCTCACTCGCGCTCACGCCACAGAGGCCGCATCCACCGCACAGAAGAGCTCCACCGATCGCCGTCCGCCTGTCCACGCGGACAACCATCCCCAAGCCGCCGTCGACATCGTTTTTCCCCGCGGTGAGAATCCCCTCGCTCTTCTCTTTCTCCCTGGCCTTTTTCTTTGGCGTTAGATGGTTCCTAGCGCCGTAGCCGCATGCGCCGAGAATCTCCAGCCACCGTCCATGGCGACCGCCGCCACGGCAGCACCCTCCGGCCATCTTTTTGGCCCAGCCTTGATCCCCCGCTCCCCGCTTCTTCTCGGTGCCCTCGGATATGCATTCCGTGGCCCGTGGGGCCCTAACCAAGCTCGCCAACGAGCTTTCGCCACCGTTCATGGCCGAGCCGCCGCGCTACCTCTGTTCCGGCTGGCCATCTTCTTTCTCTCTCCCCCGGATCCATTTCTGGCCGCTCATTTCTAATCCGACGGCCACCAGTGGAAGATACCCCTTCGCGGGTTATTCTTCTAAAGAGCCCCTCGGTTTTCATCTATTTGAACCCGCAATCCATAGCGTATTTCCCTGAATACGCATTCTCGTTTTGAAAGCGTAAAGTTTACTGCTTTAGTCTAAAATATGTTTTCAGTATTTACAGAAATGCCATTTGAACTGATTTGCTTATAAAATTGTCGTTTTAGCTCCAAATTGATCCGTTCAAATCGCGTTAGCTTCGTAATTTCATAATCTACATGTTAGAATCACTGTTAGTCAAGTTTGGAACATTTTAATTTCCTGGTTAGATTTAATTAAATATATTGCTATAGGAAATCCCGTTTAAATCATAACTTTCGCATTTTAGCTCCGTTTTTCATGAACTTCGCGTTGACGTGATCATAGCGAGACGTAGATTATTTTCACAAACATTTTATCTTGTTTTCTATACTATTGGTATACTGTTCTAATGATAGGAATGTTTGCTTTGCATGAATGCTTTTGGAATGTTGTATGTTGCCGTGTTGGTCGTGTTCAGACGGTGAGGAAAACGTTAGAGACCAAGAATTCTTCGACGACCAGCAGGACCAGCAAGAGTTTGTGAACCAAGGCAAGTATAGCATGGGCCTACCTTGATGTCCTATTTCACTTTAATCAATTACTCATTTGCATGTGTCTAATTTTGATACCCGTAAGGACATCCTAGTGATTGATTATCATGTTCCTTGTCTCCTATGGGTTAAATGCACATGGGTAGATTGCTAGTGCTCTAACTGAACTTGATCTACACGATGATGAATTATTCTATGGAAGTAAGAGTTTAACATGATTTATAACAACTGTTCCATAGGGCGAAGGTGCAAATGACCTTTGATCATGTTGCTCCCAGCCCTCCATAAGGACTTATCTGTCGGCAAAAGCTGGGACTGACAGTGCAACCAGGAGAGTCATATGGCTCTGACTTTAGCCTAGTAATAGGATCTTTTCTAGCTAGTTAGAGGTTACCTTTTTGGCGCAAATGGGGCTTGCCACGTTGGGTATAGGGCTGCCTCTGTTCCTATGTGTATAGCCGTGATCGATATGTGCCATAGGAAAGGGGGTTCCTACATCTGCCTGCCAAGGAAACCTAGCGGCCCTAACTTGTTAGAGAAACCTATGAAATGGCTTCATAGTGTACCCTGCCCGCTCACCTTGGCAGTGACATGGGATTAATTAATCGGGCATATGGGAATCACGACTCGCGGTGAATGTGCACCACCTCTGCAGAGGGTAACAAACTGTTATAACAGTCGTGCTCACGGTCACGAGCGGCCCGGAAAACTCATAGAATAACTAGATACTTGTTGATGATCATTTAAGATGTTCTATGATGTTATATGATACACTTGACCCTGATAGCTGTTCATATGGGATTAAATGGGAGCTTAAGCATAATTTGATAATACCTGAGAATAAAAACTTGACTTACTAAAAATGCTAACTGCAGTGAATCAGTGTTAACCTTTTGAGCTTCATAACCCCATGTTAACTTGTTAAGTACGGGATGTACTTATGCTTGTTTATTTTCTTTATTTGGATAAAAATCCTAGATGGGTAACAGATGACAACGGGTATGAGGAATTCCCGGAGGATTTTTAGGCTTGTGGTCAACCAGTTGACCTTCCCTGTGATGGTGTTCCACGAGAGAGTTATCCTTTACTATTCCGCTGTGTTGTGTAAGACTACTTAATGTTATTATTTGTGATGTAAGAGACACTGTGATGATATTTTTTATGATTTGTCGACTTGTGTGTGTGACTGATTCCTGGGCACACATAAGTTTTGTGCATTCAATTTTATCCTTAAAATTGGGTGTGACAAATTGGTATCAGAGCCGTGTTGACTGTAGGACGCAAGCCTAGTTAGAAAATGGTCGTTTTAGCATCTTTGCTCCTATGGTTTCTTGCTTATTGTCTTATTCTTGTTATTTTATTAAAACATTTATGCTTTTCATACCCTAATCTATTATTTAAAATTGTTGATTCTAATTCTGTCTCACTTTAAATCTATAGATGTCTCATAACCCGAAGACTGCTCGCCTTAGCACTGCTGGCTATCGTGCCCTGTTCACCCCACATGCTCCACAGGCGGAGAAGGAGGTTGTGATCATCTCCGACGACGAGGAGATGGCTACCCCGATGCCTGCACCTACTCCTACTCTAGTTGTCGCGCCGGTCTGTCCTGTCGTAGCTACACCTGAGGAGTCAGCGGCTACTTCCCCTACACCTGCACCATCCCCAGCTGTCCCCGTGGAGGATGAGGAGATTGGCTAGAAGTGCAAGTACTACTTCAAGCTAGCTCCAGAGATGACCTACTACCACACCCTCCTCACTCACGTGCTGGACGACTACTACCCCGACTTGCACGCCTCCATCAGCTACCACTGTGCCGAGTACCAGCATCCATTGGAGGCTACCTTCTAGAAGGTAGAGCTGGTGGTCACCGCCTGGAACTGACATCAAGAATGGACATGAGGTGGAGACTGTCCACTGTGCCCCTACCAGGAGAGCCCATGCCTTGGATGGCATGGAGGATGCAGCACAGAACGCCTACATCCACTACCATGGTCGTCGCTTTGAGGCCATGAGGGAGGATCACTTCAGGTTCCTTCCTTGCAATGACCATGAGGGTGTTTGGCAGGTTTTGGCTCCACCAGAGAGTGACCCAACTCTGGAAGCAACGGTGCAGCATGTCCACGCTATATAGGGGGTGGATGAGGAAGTCAAAGGAGAACTGCGTGCATCTCAGAGGGCTCAGAGACGCCTCTAGAAGCAAGTGGATGAACTTCGAGCTCAACTTGGACAACCATCCATCTACAAGAAGAAGCGCCGGTCCTTCACTATGATTGACACCGCTCCATAGGTGTTAGGTGCCTTGATCTAGATTACCACTTCGTTAGTTCGTGTTTCATATTTAGTTTTGTTTGGTCTTGTGAACTTGGATGATTAGATGTTTAATTTGTGAACTTGGTTGATTTGGTATTTGTTTTGATTGCTGGAAGTTTGTGGGCATGTCCATAACTTCCTTAGATTAGAACCTTAAGTTTAGAATGAAATCTTAATGCAGATGTTTCACTTTATCTTATCTCTGCTGTGCTGATTTCTGGAGCAGCCTGTGTTCTTTATCTGGTATCTCGAAATCTGGGCTGTCAAAAATTCTGAAATTTTTGTGGAGATAACTAGACTTCTGTATCTTTCAAATGTCTCTGTAATCACGTCAATAGCTGTTCAGGTTTGTGAGATCTAGCTGACACAAGTTGATGTTCCTGCGCTGTCTGAAACCCAGAACAGTTTTGGTTTAACTCTATTTTTGACCATGTGTGTGTCAGAATCTGTAAAAGTGATCTAAATAAAAGTTGTAGCTGATCTCCTAAGCTTTCTAACAAATCTTTGTGCACCTCTGTTGGATCTCTTAAACTCGAGTTATAACAGTTTTACTGAACTGCTGAATTTGAATCTTGTCCAGAAAATTCTCAGCATTGTTTCTTATCTTTTGTAAGCTCTCTATAATTCGGAAAATCTCTAAATTTTGCACACTTGTTGGAAAACAGATGGCCGCAAGAGGAGGAAGAGGCAGAGGCCATGGTCATGGGCATGATGCTCTCATAAATCCACCACCACCGCCACCTGTGACCATGGAACAAATATTGGGAATGCAAGCGCAGCTGATGCAAGCTATGATGCAGCGCTTGGACAACGAACCCGCAAGAGGACCACCACCTGTTCAGGTCAGAGATAAGCATGGAGAGTTTATGAAAGGTCGACCACCAGTGTTCACCCATGCCTCAGACCCTATGGAGGTAGATGATTGGTTGCGTGCTGTGGAGAAACAACTGAACATAGCACAATGCAACGACCTTGAGAAGGTGTTATACGCTTCTGGGCAACTCCAAGGAGCTGCTCAGGATTGGTGGGAATCATTCCAGTTTGGACGTCCCAACAATGCTCCTGCTATCACTTGGCAGGAATTCAAGGACAATTTCCGGTCATACCATATTCCCGATGGACTAGTGGAACTAAAGCAAGAAGAATTCAGGTCCCTCAAGCAAGGATCCATGACTGTGACGGAGTATCGGGACAAGTTCGCACAACTATCATGCTATGCTCCAAATGAAGTAGCGGACGACAAGGATAAGCAACACCATTTCCTCAAGGGACTCTATGATGGACTGCAGCTCCAGCTGATGTCTAATACCTACCCTAACTTCTAGTCTTTGGTGAATCGCGCTATCGTGATTGACGATAAGCGCAAGGAGATGGAAGCTAAGAAGAGAAGGCTCCAAGGGCAAGCTTCTGGAAGCAACACTCACCCATGTGCTTATCCCCAGCAAGGTTTCCAGCAAAAGAATCAAGGACCAACTCACCAGGGAAACCGTGGTCAGTATCCTCAGCGGAACCAATTCCAGCAACGCCCTCAGTACCAGCAACATTTTGGAAATCAGCGTCCCCCGCAATATACTAGCAATCCTGCAACACGCCAGGGAGTGCCCAACAATGCTCCTATGAAGAGTGGTGCACCCAACAATCCCAACGCCTGCTATCGCTGTGGAGAAGTAGGTCACTATGCTCATCAGTGTCCTAAGAAGCAGAACCAACAAGCACCTCAGAACTAGACCAGCAATCAGAAGTTCAACACCCGACCACCTCACACTATGAAGGTGAACTATGTGTCATCTAATGCAGCTCAGGAGACGCCTGAGGTCATGTTGGGTACGTTCAGCGTCAAATCTATCTCTGCTACCGTACTTTTTGATTCTGGTGCTTCGCATTCTTTTATCTCCCAAGCTTTTGTTAGAATGCATAGCATACCTTTGTGTGCCATGAAAAACCCCATACTAGTAAATTCCCCGGGAGGTAGTATGCCCGCTTCTTATTGGAGCCCCTCAACTAGCATTTCCTTAAGGGGGGTAGACTTCAAAGTGAAGCCTATTGTGTTGAGAACAGCGGGAATTGATCTTATTCTGGGAATGGATTGGATGAAACAACACCGGTCAGTGATTCAGTGTCAGGAAAAATCTATGGTTTTGACATCACTCAATGGAGATAGAATCTGTGTAGAAGTGGTAGTGCAAGCTCCGCCTACAGCCAGAGTGAATCAGCTAGATGGTGAAGCCAATGAACAAGATCATGTCGTGGAGGAGTTTCCGGATGTCTTCCCCGATGACTTGCCAGGTATGCCACCTGACCGAGACATTGAATTCATTATTGAATTATTACCTAGAACTGCACCAATAGCTAAACGTCCATATAGAATGGGAGTTAATGAATTAGAAGAGCTTAAGAAACAACTAAAAGAGTTGCAAGAAAAATGTTTCATATGCCCCAGTTCTTCCCCATGGGGGGCACCTATGATCTTTGTGGATAAGAAGGATGGTAGTCAACGGATGTGTGTGGATTACCATTCACTTAATGAGGTTACAATCAAGAATAAATACTCTTTGCCTAGGATTGACGACCTGTTTGATCAGTTGAGAGGAGCCCATGTGTTTTCCAAGATTGATCTCTGCTCAGGGTACCATAAGCTAAAGATTCGAAACTCGGACATACCCAAGACAGCATTCACTACACGGTATGGATTATATGAGTACAGCATTATGTTTTTTGGATTGACCAATGCACCTGCATACTTCATGTATCTGATGAATAAGGTGTTCATGGAATTTCTGGATAAATTTGTGATGGTATTCATAGATGACATACTAACATTCTCCAAGATTGAAGAAGAACATGCTGAACATATAAGGTTGGTCTTGCAAAAGCTTAGAGAGCATAAGTTGTACGCTAAGCGGAGCAAGTGTGAGTTTTGGTTGAAGGAAGTCTCTTTTCTGGGTCATGTAGTCTCCAATGGTGGAATAGCAGTGGATCCAGGCAAAGTGCAAGATGTACTGAATTGGAAACCACCAACTACTATAAGTGAGATTCGTAGCTTTTTGGGATTGGCTAGATACTGCAGAAGGTTCATTGAAGGTTTTTCCAAGCTAGCCAAGCCTATGACAGCTCTGTTGGAAAAGAATGCTAAGTATGTATGGTCAGATAAATGCCAGGCAAACTTTGATGAGTTAAAGAAGAGATTGACTACAGCTCCAGTATTAATTTTGCCCGATTTAAGCAAGAACTTCTCTATATATTGTGACACATCCCGTTTAGGGCTTGGATGTGTGCTTATGCAAGAAAGAAGAGTGGTGGCATATGCATCTAGACAACTAAGGAAGCATGAGTTGAATTATCCTACTCATGACTTGGAATTGGCAGCTGTGGTTCATGCTTTAAAGATCTAGAGACATTATCTAATTGGACATAAGAGTGATATCTATACTGATCATAAGAGTTTGAAGTATATCTTTACCCAATCAGATCTGAATCTAAGACAACGTCGTTGGTTGGAATTGATCAAAGACTATGATTTGGAAGTGCATTATCACCCGAGAAGGGCAAACATCGTAGCGGATGCACTTAGCAGAAAGAGCTATGCCAACGGACTTCAGATGACATCTATGTCAGCAAAGTTGTGTGCTGAAATGGAGTATCTCAACTTGAGCCTTGTCACTAATGCAACGGAATTGGTGATAGAGCCTACCTTGGAGCAAGAGATACGCAAAGGTCAAATGGAGGATGAAAAACTTAAGGAGATAGCAGGGAACGTAGTGCTTGGAAGGCACCCGGATTCAGAATGGATGAGAATGGCACTCTTTGGTTCGGAAAAAGGATATGTGTTCCTGAAGTGAAAGCTATCCGTGATGCAATTCTGCAAGAGGCCCATGAGTCTGCTTATTCTATGCATCCCAGAAGTACCAAGATGTACTTGGATCTCAAGGAGAAGTATTGGTGGTATGGTTTGAAGAGAGATGTGGTAGAATATGTGGCTTTGTGTGACACTTGTCAAAGAGTGAAAGCTGAGCATCAAAGACCTGCAGGGTTACTACAACCAATGAAGATTCCTGAATGGAAATGCGAAGAAGTTGGTATGGATTTTATTGTAGGATTGCCCCGCACTCAAAGAGGCTATGATTCAATATGGGTAATAGTG